>NC_083440.1:14817514-15117514 GCF_020745735.1 Hemiscyllium ocellatum | reverse complement strand
TGAACCCATCACTCACAGCCAGTCCATCATTTCGAATCACTCATGCAGCCTCTTTCTATCCTGCCATGCCCCAGAGAGTCACCTCTTGCTCCCTTACCTGCTATCCTTTTGTGATGTCCTTTAGTATTGTTGAAGGGGGATGTAGATCGACCCTTATTCAAGTTTTGGGTGATGATGTGGGACGGGGGCGCAGCTCTGGTGCACAGGGAAATGCGGATTTGATGGTACAATTGGATGATCTTCTGGGTAGTCGGGGGATCAGACACGAAGGGTTGAATGGTGTCTTGCTGCACATTGTCTGTGTGTCCCTGTGTGTGTCAATCCTTCAGTCAAACAGGGACAGCAGCGTGTTCCTGAGCTTGGTGAATGGTAACCCATCCTGTTACCCGACCACCCCATTCAATACTGGGTGTTCTTCTCGGATCTATGTGATGGTACTGAGAGAATTCTGACCGTATACGAGCAATTCCTGCACTGGGAGCAATGCGACTGCCTCTGGAGCTCTCTCAATTATTTTGCTGAGTCATTAAGTTAAGAATTTACGTGAACAGTTGGTGAACTGCATTCCTGAACTTTGTTCTGAACTTGGGCAGAGTCACTGCGTAAAATAATGTGTTCGTGCTGCAGCTGAACTCCTTCAGCATTTCTGCGATGCCCATAAAAAGGACGAGAGTCCTGTCCCACCAATCATATGTCCCTTTAATGTTAATGTATAAGACCGTTGCACCGTTCAGTACCCACAGAAGTATGAAGCTGATGGATATGGTGAAGAGTGTAATCACTGACTTCTGCCGGCTCTCCATCTCTCCATCTTTGAGAATCTCTCCCTTCCTCTGACCCCTCAGGCTCTTGCAGGCTCGACTAGCTACTAAAATGTGCCTGACCGTAAGAGTATTCATCAACAGAATTAACACGAAAGGGATTAAAGGGGTTAAAATGATATCAAGCCACTTAAACCCAAACCACCGGGGATCAGTATCATAACTTGACTTTGTTTGGCAGTACCACAAAACATTGCCACTGATGATCCGCGGTTTAAACCGAAAGTAGAACGGGATATTTTTTGAACACACCAGAATGACAGTTGTAGCCAGAACCACAGCCAAGGCTTTCTCTGTCCAATATTTCCTCTTCATTTTCAGGCAGCAAATGGCCACAAAACGATCAAAGGAGAAAACGACAGTGAACCAGACCGAACAGTCTGTGGCTGCACGAGCCACGGCAAAGATAACACTGCACACAGGGGTGAGATCCAGAAAACACCTTGGGAAGTAAAAATTATTGAGTTCCCATAGTATGATCTTTGTGAGAATGAACAATATATCCGATGTTGCCATAGCCAACAGGCAGCGTGTTGTGCATTTAGAGAGACCGCAATTCCAACGTGCGAAGATGAGAATCACCAGAAAATTAACTGTAAGAGACAGGAGATAAAATGAAAATCATAACTTAATTATCAAACGTTCTTCCGTCGGCCCAGAGAGCAATGGAAGATCTTAGCACCTAATTGAGTCAGTTGAAAAGGACAGCTCCAGTGGCCGGACCCATTTCAAAACTGCTCACTCCTGGGTTTCACTAAGTGTGGGCGATCAACAGATGACAGGGTGACGTAACTTTTACGATGTAAAGGAAGAGGTTGCGAGGGGATCTGAGGAAGAGGTTTTAACCCAGAGAGTAGTGGGGGTCTGGTAAATCATGGCCTGAGAGGGTCGTTGAAGCAGGAACCATTACAAACTTTAAAAACTACCTGGACGAACACTCGAAGCGTCATAACATTCGAGACTACGAGACTAGTGCTAGAAGCTGGGATGGGTGTAGATTTTGTATCGATTTGACAGCACAAAATGGATGGAAAGCAGGGCGGCTTCTGGTTCTCTGATTGTAAGAATTCCTGCTGGCAAGCAGGTTGGAAAGCGAATCATTTTCATAAAATAACTGAAATATATTAGAATGACGAAAACACGACTCAGAATTGGATGTAAACGGCAAAAGCCAACAGGTATGGCAGCATCTGTGGGGAGAGAAATAGAGTTAGTCGAATCACTATTCATGAGAACATGGGCCACTGAACATGGGCCACTGAACTCAAACATCATCGCAGTTTTCTTCCGGCACAAGATGCTATCATTGCAAACAAAATGCAGGGATTAATTCCTAAAAGGGAATTGAGATTTAAACTGTTGATATTCACATGCAATAGTAAATGTTCCACAGTTGGAGTCGGTGAATATAGGGGCATAGTTACAGTTATTAAGATGTACACCACAGAAACAGACCCTTTAGTTCAAATTGTACATGCTGACCCGATATCCGAAGTTACTCTAGTCCCATTTGCACCCATTACCCTCTGAACCATTTGTATTAATTTAACCATCCAGATATATTTTCAAGGTTACAATTGCAGCGTCCATCGAAATTTCCTCTGGCAGTTCATTCCATACACACGACACTCTTTGCATGAAAAAGTTGCCCCTTAGGCCTCTTTTAATTTTTCTCCACTTACCCTAAAACTAACTGCTCTAGTTTTGGACTCTCCCAACCCAAGGAAAGGAACTTGTCTATTCACCCTATCCATACACATTATGATTTGATGAATCTTCACAAGGTCACCCCTCAGCCTTTTACACTCCATGGAGAAAAGCCACAGCCTTTTTAGTTCCTCACTATAACTCAAATACTCTACCACTGGCAACATCCTGTTCAATCATTTCTGAGCCATTTAAAGTTTCAAGAGATCCTTCCTTCAGGAGTGAGACAAGAATTGCACACAATATGAGCAATGTGGCCGAACCAATGTCCCGTACAGCGACAACATGATCTTTCAATTTCAACACTCAATGTTCTGACCAATAAAGGAATGTATACCAAACGTCTTCTTCACCATCATGCCTATCTGAGACATCATTTTCAAGGAACTACGCAACTGCACTCCAAACTCTCTTTGTTCAGCAACACTCCTCAGGACCTTACCAATTACTGTATATGCTCTGATCGGATTGTCGTTCCAAAATGCAGCACCTCACATTCGTCTAAATTAAACTCCATCGATCACTCATTGGCCAATTGGCCCATCTGATTAAGATCCTGTTGTACACTGAGGGAATCTTCTCCGCTGCCCACTCCGACTCTAATTTTGGTGTAATCTGCTAACCTCCTAACTATATCTCCCGTGTTCACATCCAAATCATCTGAATGAACAAGAAAAGCTGTGAATCTAGCACTGATCCTTGTGGTCACAGATCTCCAGTCTGAAATGCGACCTTACATCACCAACCACTGATTTCGACCTCGAGCCACGTCTGTCCCAAAGGTTAGCTCTCCCTTAGTTCAATGTGATCTCACCTTGCTAACTACTCTACCATGAGGAATCTGGTTGAACGCCTTCCTGAAGTCCACATAGATCACGTCCAAAGTTCTGCCTTCATCAATCTGCTTCGTAACTTCTTCAAAAAATGCAATCAAGTTTGTGAGACATGAGTACCCAACACAAGGCGCTGTTGACTGTGCTAATTCAGTCCTTACCAACCAAAGTACATGCAAATCCTGTCCCTGAGGATTCCCTCCAACAACTTGCCCATCACGCACTCCAGGCTCACCAGTCCATAGTTCCTCTGTGTTTTCTGAACAAATTTCTTGTATAGTGACACGACCGGAGCCAACCTCCAGACTTCCAGCATCTCAGCTCCGACCAGCGATTATACAAATATCTCAGCAATGGGCCCAACAATCATTTCCCCTTCTTCAAAAGAGTTCTAGGGTACATCAGATCAGGTCTTGTGGATTTATCCACCTCCATACATTTTAAGACATAAAGCAAAGTCTCCTTTGTAATATGGACATTTTTCAATATGTCACCATGTATTTCCCCACATGCTGTATCTTCCATGTTTTTCTCCACAGTAAATAATGATGCAAAAATACTCAATTACTATTTCCCCCATCTCCTGCAGATCCACACACAGGCTGCCTTCCTGATCTTAAAAGGGGCTGATTTTCTCCTGAGTTTTCCTTTTGTCCTTAATGTATTTATGAAACGCCATTGGTTTCTTCTGAACCCTCTTTGTCAAAGCTATCTCATGTCCACTTTTTGACATCCTGATTTCCCTCTTCAGTATATTCCTACGGCCTTTATACTCTTCTAAGTATTCACTCTATATTTGCTGCCTATATGTGGCATATGCGTCCATCTATTTCTTACCAATCCCCAATTTCTCTCATCATCCAGCATTCCCTAAATCTACCCGCTGTGCTTTTCATCTGAACAGGAACATACAGTCGCTGCAATCTCGTTGCCTCATTTTTCAAGGCTCCCATTCCCCACCTGACTTTTTACCTGAGAACATCTGTCCCCAGTCAACATTTGAAACGTCTTGCCCAGTACAATCAAAATTGCCTTTCCTGTAATTTAGAACATCAACTTTTAGTCCTGCTCTGTCCTTTTCCATCAGAATATTAAAACTCAGAAAATTCTTCTCGATCACCCCAAAATTCTCTGCCACTCTCATCGCAAACGTTTGCCCTGCCTTATTTCCTGAAATTCTGTCAAGTTTTGAACCTTTTCTAGTCGGTACATCCAATTACTGAATCAGAATTTTCTTTTGTACACGCTTAACAAATTCCTCTCCATCTAAACTCTTAACACTACGGAAGTCTGAGTCTGTGTTTGAAAAGTTAAAATTCCCTCCCATTACACTCTCTTATTCTGACAGACAACTGAGATCTCCTTACAAAATGTTAATCTCAAATTCCCGTTGACTACTATGGGTGGGTGGTGGGTCTGCCATAAAATTCCAATAAGGTGATCATTGCTTCCTTATTTCCAGTTCAGCCCGAATAACTTCCCAGGATGCATTCCGAGGAATAGAATCGAGACTGTGATGCTGGAAAGGCACAGCAGATCAGGCAGCATCCGAGGAGCAGGATAAACGACGTTTCAGGCAGAGGTTCTTCATCAGAAATTAGGTTGGGAGCCTTGAGGGTGGAGGCATAAATGGGAAAGGGGTGGGGAAGGGGTGGAAGGAAGCTGAGAGTGAGAGAGGTGGATGGAGTTGGAGGTAAATATGATAGGTGGGAAGGGAGGATGGAACAGATAGGTGGGAAGGAAGATAGACAAGTAGGATAGAAGGTCAGTGCTGATCTGGAAAGTTGTAACTGGGGTAAAGTTGGGGGTTCTGAAATGAGGAAACTGGTGCAATCCACATTTATGCAATGGGATCGGTTTTCCGGATGCATTCTTCCTCCAGGCGTCGGGTGGTAAGGGAGTGGCGATGGTGCAGACCCAGGACCTGCTTTTCATCGTCACTGTGGGAGGTGTAATGGAAGTGTTCGGTCACGGGGCGATGGTGTTGAATGGTGGTGTTTCAGAGATGTTCTCTGAAGTGCTCTGCAAGTAGGCGTCGTGCCTCGCCATAGTAGAAGAGATTGCATGAAGATCAACGGATTCAGTAAATGACAAGTGTGGAAGTGCAGATGAAGCTTTGATGGATGTGGAAGGGACCGTTGGAGCCTTGGACGGAAGTGGAGGGAAAGGGTGTGAACGGGATTTGGAGTTGAGGGTAGCTCAGGAAAGGAGCGGCTCTCACAGCCACAATCTAATCCTGCCCGCCACATAGAATTATCCAGATTCGTCTGGTCAGGGTAATACAAAAACCATGAGTTGTTGCACTTGAGAAGTGTTATTATTTGAAGGATAATGCTGACAAAGCTGAGAAAGGATTGTTTCATTATTAGACGCTCGAACTACAATCTAAGCATCCATATGTGATGATAAACGGAGGATTTGATAACTCACTGAATCGCTCATAATTTGTTTTGGAAAGTCAACAACTCTTTGTCATATTTAACAAATATTCTAATTTTGCTTGAGCATTCAGTCACCAAATAATGCAAAATGCGAAGTGGAAAATGTGACTTTTTTATTGGATTCTCTGCATTATCTGACTCAAAACTTTGGAATGTGTTTGTTGATATTTTATGAATAAAGTCCTCGATGCAAAATAAAACAAACACTTCACTATTGCAAGGACTGAAAGTGACAGTTCTAATCCGAATACTCAGCATTTCGTAGACGGTATAAGACTGCACAATACTTCTTTAAAAATCCTTTATATTTGTTAGACGAATAACCAAACAAAGTAAGCGATATTAACCAAATGAATTGATGAATCCTTATATTCAAAACTTAGTCAATATTATTACTCCTCATGTAAAATTGTTTTATGCAATGTAAAAATAATGAAGCAACAAACATTTCTTCAAGGAAAAACTAGAAAGTAGCCACAGACCTCTGAAACTCACTTTAACAATCCACAGTGTTCCAGTGGTGCAAATAGACAGCACAGAAACAGGCTAGTTAATCAACCAAGCAAATACACTTTTACACTCCTCCATCTTTCTGCAATCCCACAGAAATGCACGAAAGGTTTGGCACTGAAAGATGACATTCATGCCTGCATCAACTGAATAAACAAGCTACCTGTTCTGAGTCTAGCTTCCAACACCTGGTCCACAGCGTTGAGTATTTCATCACTTCAAGTGCAAATATGAGTTCCTCTTAAATGAGTTAATTTTGGTGACCTCAAGCTACCACCCAAATTGAACAGTGAATTCCAGTCGCACCATCATCTTCTAAATGAAATGGTAGGCCTCATGTTCTCGAACATCCTTCCGTCAATTTTTCTCCTTCTGTGTAAACAGTCCCGAGATCGGGGAGACAACTCTCCATCGAAGACCCTGTTTATTTTATCCATCCCAATCACATCAAATATCATTTGCCTCTGTTTAGGGAAAATGACACGACCATTCTCGAAAATCTCTTCTAAACACTCCTCAGTGCAATTCTGTCCTCACTGCTTGGTGATGACCAGTACTGCACAGAAAATCACAATTTGTAGGCCACCAAGTCTGTCATGTACTTTCAGCATTACAGGTATGGCAGGTGGTGAGGTAATTTGTTTTGTGTTGTCTGTGTGTGGGAAAGGGTAGAGATTTTGGAAGGGGTAATATGAAATTACTTCTCAGTGTGGTTGTCTGATCATGGTCTGGGGCATATAATGGATCTTGATGGATATAGTTAGGGCACACTCTATTTAAAGAGTAGGGTTACTTTGTCAGCTCCTCGGGAGCCAGTCTGTGTTTAATAGCATCAGATCTGTTCTGATTAATTACAGAAGAAACCGGATCCCAGACAGAAATCCAGCTTGATGGATGATTACCTGATTTGTCTTGATTTAACACAGTCATGGCTTGGTGAATCAGAAACACGCAACGCTGCAAATATTTTTTCCGCAACAAAACAGGTTTATTGCAAAGGAAATGACGATAAACTAGAAGAAATGAAACTACGTACTTGTAAAGCAGATTCAAAGGTAATGAACACGCAGTGCATGCACAATGCTCATTAACCTCAACACAATCCATAAATGAAACAAAAGAACGCGACTTTTATATATTAGGCAAAACATGACCGAAGAGCCGTTCCAAAGAAAACATCTCTCATGTAATATTCACATCAGATTCTCTCTATCTCTCAGTTTATGATCTGAACTGTGCCTGCCACTTCTAAACTGGAACTACAGTAAATTCCTTCAGGGAGCTACAGCACACTGGAGTGCTAATATACATTGCTTTAAACAATTTCTTCAAAGATTTACCCTGCCAAACACTTCTGCCTGGGACGAACACATCATTTTCATTCCAAGGTAATGTTATTTCCTAAAACTCTTTTGGACTTCGTATGAGCACATATCTATACATCCATTCAGTTCCAGGGTCTCACAAGAACTGCAAAAAATGACCAAAATGATTGAAAGGAAAGTAATGTGTTCTCAGTTATGGATTTCTCCCTTAATCGCAAATTTCAGAACTCTCCAACAAATCTTTCAGTCTCCATTAATACCATAATGCAAGCATCAAAACTTAACAAAGGTTCACTCATGCACAATGCCAATCAGCCTGTAGCCAAAACTCAAACGCAATATTAAAAACAAATGTCTGTGATTAGAAAATTAACTCCAAGTTAACCATTAGCTTCAGATGCACAGAGAAGGGGCCCACTGTTACTTCTCCCAAAAAAAACCAAACTCAAACTAATTGATTCTTTTCTCTCGACATAAAAATACCACCGCTTATGATTTTCCAAAATGAATCCCTTTCTTAATTCCACCGAAACTCTCCGTAGGCTCCGATTGAGATGGAAATTTCTGGAAGGTTCCCAGAAGAAATGAACAATTCCCCAAGCAATTCCTGCAGAATCTGCGATGATGGGTTGTCCATGGTGTGTCTTTAATCTGACCCTAAATTACTGATCCTCAGCCACTGTGTGATTTTTGGGCACAACATATCCATGTTTCAGTGCCAGTGGCAAAATGAATCCGCAGAGAATCCTCACACAGATTCACACAACTTCAATGGTGCCATGCACTTACCAGGAATTGTTACAATTGGAAGGGTCACGTAAAATATTTCCCGCACCTGACGATTTGAGAACGTCATTTTCTGCCTTAATCACTTAGTGCAGGCAATCTGTCTGTACTCAATACCGAGGCTACATAATCTCGAAGCCTTTCATTTATATCTGCTGGCATCGCCTGGGGGTCTGTTATATTACAATGTGTTTCAATTCATTTAGTCAACAATTTGAGCAAACAGGTCACAGCAGTGAGTTAACTCCCAGTTGCCAAAGAGTATTTTTAGAAATGAGGTATATTGCATGGTACAAATCTCAATCAGTCAAAGACAAATATCGGAACTGCATTTTGAATAAAATCATAGAATCCTTACAATGTGGAAGCAGATCAATGGGCCCATCGAGTCCACACCAACGCTGCAAAGGGTCCCACGTGCTGGCCCTATGTGGTGGAAGGTCTGACATCTGAGCCACTGTGCCAACCTATATAATAGCATTAGAAGAAAGTGAGGACTGCACAATGCTGGAGATCAGAGCTGAAAATGTGTTGCTGGAAAAGCGTAGCAGATCATGCAGCATCCAAGGAGCAGGAGAATCGACGTTTCGGGCATGAGCCATTCTTCAGGAACCATAGCATCGGTACCCCAACACCGTCTGTCCATCTTTGAAATCTCATTTTATTTCAGTGTCATCCTTCAATTGCATTGGTATATTTGGAAATTAAATTCCCGTTATTGAGAAATGTTCTCCTCAACACTGGGATTTGGCTTCCCTGGTTGTCAATGGTCGTTCTTTAATGGGATGATGGTTGGCAAATGGAGAAATCACATTTTTGGTTTCAATAAATCCGACATCGCAATAGAATCCCTCACTTTGCACGCATACTGCTTCTCAATCACATATAACTTGTCCAATTAAGGTTTGATTAAAAGAAGTAAATTCAGTCACTAAAAAACAGAAGCCCCAATCACTCTAGATCTGTTGAAAACTTTACGCATCTCAGACCTTTCTAAATTTGCGGAATTGAACCCTGGGTTTGGAACATTTCACTCCCTCATCACTGAACCCTTGCTGTCCAGATACCGATTTCATCAATGATGCTGCACTCAAATGAACATGGACTCTTTGCTCCCCAGTATGATTTAATTTGTTTTTTCCCTTTTTTTATTCAATTTGAACGCATGTATTTTACCTTAAAGAGAGAGTGAAGGCTGTTTAGGCAGCGAAAGCTTGCAGCCAACTGTCATGTGGCTGAGGAGCAGTCTCAGAGTTTTCTGGAAAAGTGAAAATATGTAATATTTGCCAGCTACGTTCATGACAGTTTGGATTTCACCAATCAGTTTACATTAATTCCCACAATACTAAAATACAACCGTATTTGAATTTTAATGTTTTGGCAAAATTGAACCAATAAGATGACCAAATATTTTAGGAATATAAAATAAGGCATTGTGAAAGCCAGAGAGAAAGTGATAAACTACCATCTAGAGAAAAACTGTTGTCCCAAATACTCTCTCTCAAATGTAACTTTTTCATATGAAACATCTTTGCAGCAAAAGACAGAAAACTGCCCAGGACGATCTTCAGCTGAAAGAATATAAACACTGACGATGAGAACCCCTGTCTTGTTATGAAAGGTGGATTGTTGTAACTTTATCAGGATTTATATTATGATCAGTATATTGCCATAGACTGAGCGATATATAACATGCTTTTCAGAGAAAGGAGGTTTAACGTTCTAAATCGTTGTTGTTTAATGTTCACTTTCTGCAGAAAATTTTTTTTATCTTTAAGTCGTGGAAGTGAGTTCATTGTCAGTCATATTTTAGCACATGACGAGGCGGGGTGAACTTTTCTGATTGGTTGATTTAATTAGCAGAGGGGTTCACCACTGTGCTGTAACAGTGTGGGTGCTTGTACAGGATTTGGAAACTTAAGGCAGATCCAGTCTGAGATTTGGACTGATGTGGGGGAGAAAAAAATCTCAGCAGAGTTAAACAGAAGTTGTTTACGACCCTGAATTGTTTAATTTCATGACTTGTGTTTGTTAAAATTAAAAGTGAGAAAAATGGCTCTGAGGATGGCTAAAGTGCGTCTACGGTTTGAAGAACAATCCCAAACTTGCCAAAGTTGAGGAGGACAGAAAAAGACCAGACATTTAGAGTTAGTATTGAGGATAGAAATTGGTTTGACCAAGGACAGAAGTAAGATTAGATAACTTACAGTGTGGAAACAGGCCCTTCGGCCCAACAAGTCCACACCGACCCGCCACCCACCCATACCCCTACATTTACCCCTTACCTAACACTACGGGCAATTTAGCATGGCCAATTCACCTGACACGCACATCTTTGGACTGTGGGAGGAAACCGGAGCACCTGGAGGAAACCCACGCAGACAGAGGGAGAACGTGCAAACTCCACACAGTCAGTCGCCTGAGTCGGTGACCAGACCGTGAGTGAACAGAATTTGGTTCTCTTGGTAATTCTAAATGGGGTTTCAAATTGCCGGTATGACATGGCCAACTTGAAGGCACACCTCCACTTTCTGCGGGAACGTAGGAATCGCCACCCCACCAGCTCCAGGAAAGGGTCAAAAGGCCTACAGTCTGGTCGGGGAGATACAATACTGTTCCTTTGGCCAGTGTATTCTGCTGTGAGGAGGCAACGTCACCATCTCCAAGGTTATGGAGGTGTTGGTAACGGGGCTCCTCCGTGTAGCAGAGGCTACATACAGGAACGCTCCCCTGATACTAATTAATGTGTACGCCCCAATGGTAAAGAGTGAGCAGCTGGATATCCTGCAGCAGCTCCCACTGCGGCTGGCGATGCCCAGGCCAGTCATTCTGCGCAGGGACTTCAACTGCATCATTGATGCAGATGGGTGATGCTGACAACAAACCAGACAGGACGTCCAGGTTCCTGGTGCAAAAGGTTAAAGCTGTATGATATCTTCCGCCGCCCGCTGCCGATGGAGCACAGCATGGATACACCTGGTCTTGGCCAGCCAAATTTATCTGCTCAAGGATAGATATCCTGTTTTTACCCGGCATGTTCTCGTTCAGGGTCAAGTTTAGGGTGGTGCTTAGAAATACAGCAGGTCAGCAGGAGCAGGAAAATCAACATTTCGGACAAGGAGCACTTCATTAGGATTCCTGACTTGCTGTGCTTTTCCAGCACCACTCTAATCTAGACTCTGGTCTCCAGCATCTGCAGTCCTCACTTTGCCTAGTTGAGTTTCACAGCACTGCGAATCCTCTTGCAAGGATGCCTGACTTGAACAAGTTCTCCTCCTCTCTCTACAAAGATTTCAGTGAGTGTCTCTCTCACTGAAACCCCCACGTGTTCTCTTCTGTTCTGAACGATTTTCTGATGAAGGGCGGTTGCCGAATCGTCGATTTTCCTGTTCTTCTAATGCTGCCTGACCTGCTGTGCTTTTCCAGCATATGCAGTCCTCACTTTCGCCTATGTTCTCGTTCAGATCCACCCACTTCAAACTGACGTTCTTCTCTGACCACTGCCACCTACATGCCATGAAGGGAACGTGGAATCTGAATGTAAAAATGATAAACCCACAAAACATTGAGAAAAATGATTTTCATAGGTTGGAGACCTGTGAACGCTGTCTTTGAGGTTATATTAGACGTGGGGGAAACGGTCAAGGGGAACAACAAGAAGTTCTTTATCCACAAAGATTTTGAAACGTTGGGAGAGCCTGGAGAAACTGAAAACTCCAGAAAAGCGTGCAGAGGGTGTTCCTGTTCCAGATGATGGGGATCGATGTCACAGACAATCTCCAGAAGGTGAAGAGCCTGTCAGCCTCACTCTTACCTCAAAAGCCACCAAGTTAATCTCCCACTGCGGAGCAGGATGAGACGTACTCACGTGTTTTCATCCAGGAGGTACATAGGGAGAGCTCCGTGCTCCGTAGCCTGAAAGAAAATGGTTTAGTAACCCCTGAGGATCACCAAACGACTTTCTGCCAGACTGAAGGCATGCAGCCCACAGACTGCACAGCCTCCAAGTCATTCCTGTACTCTATCATGGAGTTCTTAGCCGGCAATCCACAGGAGAGGCTTTACCAGCATCTGGATGAGCTGACGATGGGCCTTGAGTCCTTAGAAATGGGTAAAGTTCCCAGAAGAGATGGCTATCGGTCGAGTTGTATTCCCCTCTGTGGGATTTGATTGACCAGGATCATCTGGCAGTGTACAACATTCTGCTACAAACAAGAAGCCTGTGTGATTCCATGAGGAAACGTAACATCCCCCTCATCTACAATCAGTACAGGGAGAGGGACGAGTGATGAACAGAGATTCCAGAATCCTGACTAAGGTCATCTGTAGCGAGCAGGATGTTCTATGAGACCCTCGTGGTCCTCAGGGTTAATAACGTCCATGTGCAGAATGGGGAGGTGTACGCCTATCTCATCAGCCTGGGCGAAGAGATTTTTTTTACGTGATATTGTACACCTCCATGTGGGATGTGCTCTGCGAACTGGGCTTTGGTGAGGGAACCTGCAAATGTATCTGACTGCTCTACACCAACATCAGTAGCGCAGTCTCAATATATGGATGGGAATCACAAAGATTTCTGACTAGATTTAGAGTCAGACAGGGCTGCTCACTCTCTCATTTCCTATTTTATTATTGCACGAGAGGGCAGTGAATAATGGTTGTCCTTTTCTTATTGTTTACCTAATGCCTACGCACTGAGTATATTTTTAGAGAGATTGCTCAATCCATAATTGCCCATTTATGCATCAATTCCTTGTTGTTCTCTTTATTTAGAATCAGGACCTGGATTTCAGAATCAATTTCTTCATTCAATGCCAAAACAGGCCCTTCGGCCCAACAAGTACATAACAACCCTCCAGAAAGCATCACATCCAAATCCATTACACGAGCCAATGCAAACAACCAAGTGCCCATGAACACATTGGGCAACTTAGCATGGCCAATTCACCTGACCTGCACGCCTTTGGATTGTGGAAAGAAACCTGAGGCAACCCGCAGAGCCACAGGGAGAATGCGCCTCACAGACAGTTACCTGAGGCTGGATTCGCAACCTGGGTCCCGGGTGCAGTGAGGCAGCCCAGCAAACCACGGAATTACCAGGCCACCCTGGAGGAGAGAGTCCCTCCTCCCTATCTTTTATCTTAGCCTGCCTGGCACCCTTTCCTCAATCCTGATGAAGGGCTCTGGCCCGAAACGTCGAATTTCCTGTTCCTTGGATGCTGCCTGACCTGCTTTAACCAGCAACACGTTTTCACCCTGGAATTAGCCATTTCAATGTGCCATATGACTTTAAGGTCTTGACTGATTATAAGCAGTTCAAGGTTTTGACATGTTCTTCCAATCTTTTTCTGATCAAGTGCCTCACGCATCATCACAAGTAATAAATAATCATGGTGAGCTCTCAACAGTAGCTGTATCATTTAATGTTTACGTTATTGAGGATCCCCCGAAAATTAACATAAAACGCTCCAGAAAGATCTCTGTTCCCAACTCTGTGAGACATGTGAGTGAATTGTTTGATGTGGAAGGCCAGGCTTCTGAAGCAGAACATCTTTCCAGATACAGAACGGGTTTCTGCTGCTTTGCCCTTGCCCAGCTTCACATCCCTGCTAACTCAGCTGAATCCCAGTTTCCCAAACCTCTGACAGATCTGATCTAATATTCCACAACAGCGGTGGCATAGCTCCCCAGGAGAGTAGCAATCCGCATCCAGTTATACAGGAACCCACGATTCCGATGCATTCAGTTTGCGCCAGGCCAGAAACCTCACCAATAATCGAGATCACCACAAACCTTCCTCCTCGAACCAATATTGCTCGCCATACTTTCATATGCCCTAATGTGCACACGAAGTAACCGGGTATCAGCTTTTCATTCTCTTACCCGAATTGCAGAATTTTACTTACAGGACTTCATTGCTTTTTCTACTTGTCATTGTCAGGAGGTCACCCAGCTGGACACCATAGGATATGAGTTCCTTACTTGGACCCGAGCTGATGGCAAAGGGTGATATTAAGATGCTGAATCCCTGAATCTGCGAAAGGCTATTGTTAAAGTTGATGTATTTCGTGATAAAGGGTGATCTATGCTAGGATGCTGGACTTTGAAGAGTTATTACGCTTCCAAACATTGCTGGTGCCACTGTGGACCAGGATGCCTGGGACTTTGCACAGTATCTAGTGCACTTTGCACACTATCTAGTGCCTGTCCCTGCCCCACCCCAATCCCACTCCACACGCAAGATGTGCTGAAGTTGTTCTGTGATGTCCTTGACCCTGCGCACTGTTGAGGCAATATACCATCCTGGACTCTATCAAATCAGAACTGAGGATTCTGAGTCAGACAACTATTTTGGGATTTGATGTTATGGTTGCCATTTTATGTTACCAGAGCACCGACCCTGATTTTATAAACAGGGAAAAACAAAAAAAAACCTGGGGAATTGGGAGTCCATGTCTATTTGAGGGCAGCATTGATTGACCAGAATGAATGCTGCACAGCAAGGTGAGAAATGGCTCAAACCCAGTGTTGTGATCCTCAAATTTAGAAAGATCTGAGAGGAGTAAACCTTTCAAGAGAATATGCGAATTCACTCGCCCCAAATGGACAGAGAGGCTTATTGTTGGCTCTTGATTTAGGACTAACTTACAAATCTATATATTTATCATTGGCGCGAAATCTTTCCAAGACTGAAATGAAGGAACAATGCCTCATATTTCCCCACATGATATTGCACTGACTATTTTGTGTTTTTCACTCACTGAACATTTCCTTCCCCTTTTCGGCGATCTTATGTCGTTCTTCTATTATACTGTCCCACCCAACATTATGTTAGCCAATGTAACACATGATCGCATCACCTCAGTCATTGACAGAGAATTTCAATGACTGTGTCTCAAGAATCAGCCCCTGCAGGACTCACTAATACCTACCTGACTAGCTTATAATGGTATATTTATTCTTGCTCTCTATTTTCTGTCGGTTATCAGTATTCACACCAAGTCCCATTTCCCCACCACTACAGGCTCTGTAGTTATCTGTAGGAAGATCTGTATTCATTTGAGCTTAAGTAATCTTTGAGGGCAATTTTCAGTGAGTATTTTACTTGTTTCAAGTATTGCCTTCACTGAAGAACTTATGTTCGATTTAGAAGCTGTATCCGTGCAAGGTGAGGAAATCTGTTGCGATACTGGATTTGTTAAAACAAGCAATGTGTCATCTCCATTACCAACTGTCATCCGTTTACAGAACAGCCATTGATAACCACGGAAGCCACATCCCAGTGTTGATGAGAAAGTTCTCAGTGTTGGAATTTAATTTCCAAATGGTCAAAGCAAAGTGGAGGACGAACTGAATTAAAAGGAGATTTCAAAGTAGGCTGTATTGTGTTGCTTTGTCAATGCTGCTGCATAGAGTGGCACTCTGCTGTCTCACAGTGTCAGGGAGTGGGTCTGAGAGGGATCCCTTTGTTGGGTCATGGTAGCTGAAAATGTGTTGCTGGAAAAGCGCAGCAGGTCAGGCAGCATCCAAGGAACAGGAAATTCGACGTTTTGGGCATAACCTGATGAAGGACTTATGCCCGAAAAGCCGAATTTCCTGTTCCTTGGATGCTGCCTGACCTGCTGCGCTTTTCCAGCAACACATTTTCAGCTCTGATCTCCAGCATCTGCAGACCTCACTTTCTCCTCGGGTCAGAATAGCCTCGATCAGCCAATTGATCTACTTGCACGCTGTAGTGATGTTTTGAATTTACTCAATACTCGTTTTGCAAAGGTTGTTTTGACCGATTGAGATTTGAACCAATAAACTTCAGTTCTAAAAATACTCTGTCATAGCTGGGAGTTAACTTGCCGTCGTTATCAGTTTGTACAATTATTTTAAAAATGAATTGAACCATTTTGTAATGCAACAGACTTCCAGGCGATGTCAGTAAGTATCAATGACATTGTATCACCTCAGCGCTGAGTACAGAGGAATTGCCTGCATAAAGAGATTCAGACAGAAAATGATGTTTTATATTAATCATGTGCGGAAAATGTTTTACACGACTGTTTCGATTGTGGCAATTCCTTGTAACTGGTTTTCATGATTGAATTGATATGAATCGTCTGAGGATTCGCTGCATTTTCATGCTGCCACTGGCAATGATACATGGGCCTATTGAGGCCACCTTTACACAAGGGAGATTAATTGGTGAATTAGTCTCAGATTCCCAGGACCTTGCAGAATTCCCATCACAGTGGATACTGAAGAAACTGCCTGGGAATTTGAACTTTCTTCTGCATAACTTTTCAGCTTTTCCGGGAAATTTCGGGAAATTACCCTTTCAATCGGAAACTGCAGAGAGTACCATATTTCTCCTCCCCAAATTACTGTCCCGTCAACCTGCACCAGATTCAACCCATCTCCCTCTCCCTCTGCCAGCCCTATCACACTAGAAGTACATAAGACGTTGAATTGCAAACAGCTGCAGTAGTGTGCACAGTTCTGATCACCAGCTAATAGCGGGGACACAGCTGCACCAGGAGAGGACTGAAGAGTTTTACAAGACTGTTGCGACTATGAAGAAATTACCGCAGCGCTGAGGGAAGATGGATAGCTTAGTTTCATTTTCACCAGAACATAGGAGATAAAGGTGATGTGATTGAGGTGTTCAAATAACTAGCGTCTTAAATGGAGACCTGTTACCGAACGGAGGATCATTCCTCAGGGTCCAAGAGGGATACTGATTGATGGAAGGGTTACAGGGGACATGAGGACTAAGCCTTTCATGCAGAGGGTGATCGTATGTCTGGAATTCACTTCCCAGTTTCATGGGGAGGGGAGGCGTCAGCTGGAAAAGTTCAACTGATTTAAAGAAAACCTGGATCTGCACCTGAAGTGAAGTTATCTTTAAGGGCCAATCTGCTGGAAAATGGGATGAGATCAATTAGACGGTTTATTCTGTCGATCCAGACATGCATGGCCTCTTTCAATGGCATAACTAACCTGCGTTTGTTTGCGATTGTAGAAAAGCTGAGGAACATTAAAGCGAATTCACTTACTGGGCTGAATGGCCTGCTTCTTTGCTGTACATTTCCGGCAGTTCTAAAGAATGGCTGGAACACTGTGGAATGTTAACGTGAATTCCAGAGGATGCGGTTACCTACCAGTTGCATCTTGAAGAAATGACTGTAGCTTCGCAATTTTTACAATCCATGAAGTCATTCTTCATGGGACGAACAATTTTAACTAAGAAATTTTCACATGAAAGTGGAAGTCTTTTTTAAAGGAATATTGTGAAATCACGTTCTGTCCATGAACTACTGGATATTCGGATTTATCAGTTTAAATTATAATTACTATTGACATGATCAGAACACAATTGGGAGTCAAAACGTTTGGACGTATACCATATTATTTTTCATTATACACGGATGGGATGCGTTCAATAATTGCAGTAGTGAATTGTCTGTTTGTTTTGCATAATGTACTTTATTCAAGAAACGTCAACAATCCAATTTCAGCATTTTAAGTAATACAATGCAAAAACAATGTAATAAAAAGGTCATCTTTCCCGATTTGAAAGTTGTGTTCTTTGCTGACTCAAACTACATGCATAATTAGGATATTTGCAAAATGTCATAATGAATTGTTGACTTTCCAAAACATACTATGAGGGATTTAGTAATTAGCAGATCCTCACTTTATCATCAGAGAGAGGGCTTAGATTATTTTTGTTGCCCTGAATGAGGAAACAAACCTTTGCCAGGTCTGTTCGCATTTTCCATTGAATAACTGCATTTTCTCACGTGCAACAACTCATATAGCATTGGGAGTAACCTCGAGTATGGGTAGTGCAGACTAACAAATGTTCCATAGCAGATGAATATCAAAAGTTTGAACCTTAATTCCCTCTTTGAAATGAACACCTCTCCTTTGTTTACAACGATACAGTCTTTTGGGGGAAGAAATCTGTGATGATATTTTGATTCTAGTTACCCATGTTCAGATGAAGATGTTCTGATTAAGAGTCATTCTGGTAACACTGTTCTCTTTCCTTAGATGCTGCCATACCTGCTGAGTTTCAACAGTTTCTTTTACTTTTGTTTTATGCTTTCAGCAACCTCAGTTTTTTGATTGATTTAATTACAATGTTCAGTTCCCAACCTGCCTCCCAGCAGCAATTCTTATAATCATGGAACCTAACCAAGAGGTCCTTCGGCCCATCAAGTTTTTGTTTTCGAAGGTGCACTAAATTAACACTTGTTTCAGATTTCAGCATTATACTTGTCATCTTGAATATTATGACACTTCAAGGGTTCTTCCAGATAATATCTGAAGCACTGAATTACGAGATCCACCTCACTCTCTGGTTGAAAGTCTGTTCCTCCAAATTGCTCAAAACCGCTTACCTTTCACCTTTAATATTATGCCCCCTTCTCCTCTGTCAACTATCTCATCCCAATTAATTAAAGTCAAGAGTGAGCAGCTTTGAAACGAGTCAGGCTTGGAGCTGTCATGTTTAAACGTGACATCTGATCTCTCTCTCCTGACCCAGTTAGGTACTACGATTTTCCGTTGCTCTCTGGACAGAGCAGAGATTGTTTGATCAGTTATTTACAATTTCCATTTTACCTTCTGTCTTTTCTAGTTAATTTCCTGGTGGTTTTGTTTCTTTCAGGGGGAAAGTACAGCCTCTCTAACTGCTCAACATGCTGCCTTTAGGCTGTGGCATTGTCACTAACATCATACTGTGGCCACTCAGACACTTTTACTTTTCAAGGTGTTTCCTGGACATCACCCCCGTGTGCAGTGCTATCTTTGTTCTGGTCACTGCAGCCACAGACTGTTCTGCCTGGCTCGCCTTTTCTCCTTTGATCGTTCTGTGGGCATTTATTGTCTGAAACTGAAGATAACATTTTTGACAGAGAAAGCCTTGGCTGTGTTTCTAGCTATAACTAGTCGAACAACTCAGGAACCCATATATCTCTAGTTGTAATGCATTTGTTATGGACCAGGCCAGACCCTCTGAAAACATTTCAAAATAGTAATACAGACACTAACATTTCGACGTGTTTTGAGCAGGTGTAAATGGATATTCCAGGAGTGATGGAGCTGGTCAACATTCCTCAATTTTATTGAAAACAAGATTTCTTCATAGATTACCAAATAAAACACAAACAAAAGAGAATAGAATAGAGACGAATTAACCTCGGAAAAGACAACAGACTATCCCAACTTTATGATTTCTCTAAATTCCTGCAACAATCCCCGTAAACACCACTTGCCATAAAAGGTAAAATCAAATACAGGGTCTTACAGGACAGATGTCAGAGAAAGATTCAGCATGAAATAACTTCTTCCATGCAGCTGTTACTTTGAACAACAGGCTAAAAAAACCTCACAACTTTCTAACACTAAACGATTCTAAATCGGAGTGAGCTGTGAGAATTTCCCACTCTCCTGTGAATTGCTTTTACACTTGAAAGCCTTTTGCCTGCGGCAGTATCTGGTAGATAACATGACATTGACCCTCCAACCCATCCAAGCTACACATCCCGGAAGCACAGCATTTACAAACATTCTAGGAATAAAACTCCAAGGACCTCAAAACCTGAGTAAAGGAGCAGCAGCATCACGCACTCAATGTCCTGGCTTCTACAGCCCTCTACAGCAATGATGACCTTAGATTAGCCATCCTTTGATTGAGGAAATTAATCCTCATCTCAATTCCAAAGCTGGTCCCTTCGCTCTGAGGCTGTGCCCTCAGGTTGTAGTCTCTCCTACGTGTGGAAAAGTTGCAAGCAGAAGCTGAAATGGGAGGATGCTTCACAAAAGGAAGTACAATGCCGATCTGGGGTTGTAAATGACACTCTCCAGGACTGCTTAGAATTGGTGGAATGAACCGTTTTCAACTATTAAGAATAAAACCTGGATGTCTAACCACCTTCACGGGCATTTTTCGCAAAACGTGTTGCATAAGTGGATCTCAGTGTTCCCCAAGTGAAACCTTGTATGAACCAGGAAATCCATTCCCGACTGAAGACCAGACAGGCAAGATTCATATGGGAAGATCCAGACTTAAATAGGGAATCCAAATCTGATCTTCACAGGGCCATCAGGGATGCTAAGAGGGAGTACCAGACGTGAGAAGCCCATACCTACTAAACAGATCCTGCCGACATTACTGGATGCAAAATACAACAGTGAAAGATAGCAGACAAAGACACATCCCTCCCTGAGGCGCTCAATCCTTTCTCTGCTCAGTTTGAGCAGAATGCCAGTGGCGCAGTCACGCCTGCCCCAAAAGCCCCAGACACACCTGTTCCTTCAGTTACCGCTGCACATGTCAAAACATTTTTACTGAGAGGCACCACAAGGAACGCGACGGGCCTGGATGGAGTCCTGGTCATGTGCCTAGATCCTCTACAACTGTTGGAGAAATTCACTGCCATCTTCTAACTCTCCCTCCAACAAGCTGAAGACTGCATCTCCTTCAAGAAGGCCACCACCATCCCTGTACCTTAGAAAGCACATATAATGTCACAACTTGACGTCCCACCGATTTTTTGTGTCATCTGCAAATTTAGCAACAGTACATGGGTGGCACGGTGGCACAGTGTAGCACTGCTGCCTCACAGCGCCAGGGACCTGGGTTCAATTCCCGCCTCAGGCGACTGACTGTGTGGAGTTTGCACGTTCTCCCCGTGTCTGCGTGGGTTTCCTCCGGGTGCTCCGGTTTCCTCCCACAGTCCAAAGATGTGCGGGTCAGGTGAATTGGCCATGCTAAATTGCCCGTAGTGTTAGGTAAGGGGTATATGTAGGGGTATGGGTGGGTTGCGCTTCGGCGGGTCGGTGTGGACTTGTTGGGCCGAAGGGCCTGTTTCCACACTGTAAGTAATCTAAGTAATCTAATCTAAGTACATTCACGTACTTTCTGCACGTCATTCATATGCACATTATTACATGTGATATATTAAAACGTTTTGTGTCTGGACAAATATTGTTGTGTACTGGAGCTGATTGTGTTTACATGGAATATTATTGTGCATTGGATCTCAAGTTTGTTTGTGTTTGAGATTTTTGAGTTTGTATCGAAATATTGTTGCACATTACAACTGTTCCTGTTTTTGATGCAAATCCCGTTGTGTATTGTAGCTGTTCCTATTTATACATCATCACTGTATTAGCTCATGTTAAAGTTGTGACTTTCGACTTCCCATCAGTAATACTGCATCTGATGGTGTGGGACTGCTGCTGTGCTCCTGCAGCACGTTGGGATGGATCTGCAGTCCCAGCATTGGGCAGAGGGGCGGCAGCACAGAGCAGTGTCGGTCGCATTATATCGGATGTCCAAATGATCATGGAGGGAAAACCGTCTCTGGTAATCAGAGAGATTAAACACATATTGTAGAATGGAGGTGATGGTGGAGGGCAATAATTAAAGAGCAATTGGAAAAGAGGGATGGACAAATACAGAGAGAGAGATGTTTAAATATTGCAATAATGAGAGAATAATGTGGAGAAAATTACTAGACTACAGAAGGGGGTTAAGTGGAGAATAATAGGTTTAATAAGATAGTTAAATGCAGGAAAAAAGCGGAGGGCTAAAGACAGAAAAATGAGAGCATTTAAAATAAATTAATAGGGATAGAAGTATACATGATATAAGCGGAAGATTCCAGATTACAGGGACACATGAAGAGGGTTAATTCAGGGCAAGCTGCAGGGATTGTACTGAAGTCAGCCAGATGGATCTTATTGAATATGAATCCCCTGTTTGGGGCTGTTACCATGTTAACATCAGGGAGTCCTGGCTGACAGATGTCAACAGGACTGTCAGGGGTTATGCTCAATCAATGAGCCAGCTTTGTATTGGCTGGGTCAGCCGCATGTACTATGCAAGTGCGAATGCAGAGTGACTTGATGATACATTACCACTTTTGCGGAACTTGAGAGGATATAATACAGAATAGGAGGGAGAGAGTTGAACACAGGGGAGATACATAAGGAGAAAAGGAAGGGGCGTTAACACTGAGTGATCGAAAAAGAAATAAATCGAGACTCATGAGGAGACTGTTGTATACAGCATAGCAGGGACAGGATTAAATGCAGAAGAACAAAAATGGTTAAGTCCAGAGTGGGGAAGATTAAACAAAGAACAATTGTGAGAGGGCGAATTAGAGAGTAATAGGGAGAAAGTTGAATACAGAGCAAAGATTAATGGTTGGCATGTGTGCAGTTTAAATGGACCGGTTGCTAGAGAGAGTAAGTGTGAGAATATAAAATTTGCAACAGCATTCAAAACACAGTAACAGGGAGATGGTTGAATACAAAGAAACGGAGTCGGTTAACGACAAGGAAATGGAGAAGATCGAAAACAGATAACGATTGGGTTGAGAAAAGAATAACAGTGGAGGCTAAATTCACACTGACAGAGAGTGGAGTGATTACAAGGGAGTGAAGAGTGGGGATGGAACACAGATGAAGGCTTAAATACAGAGAGAGAGAAGGGAAAGACAGGGTTATCGGGAGAGAATTGAACACTGGTGAAGTGAGTGAATTACATACAGGGTTATAGAGATTATTAAATAATGGGAAATAGAAAAAAATGATGAAATACAGAGTAATAGAGTGCAATAAGGTTTATATGGAGAGAAATTTATTAAGTGGGTACAAGAATGTTTTTGGGATTCAGTATGTGCATGTCCCGACGAGAGAAGGTACAAATCTTGAGCTACTCTTGGGAAATAAGGGAGGGCAGGTCACTGAGGAGGAGCACTTTGGCGCCAGCGACCATAATTGTATTAGTTTTAAGTACTGAGACCGCTCTAAAAGTTGTAATTCTAAATTGGAGGAAGGCTAATTTTGATGGTATTAGGCAGGAACTTTAAAAAGCTGTTTGGGAGTAGATGTTTGGCGGTGAAGGAAAGCATGGAAAATGGGAAGCCTTCAGAAATAAGATAGCGAGAGGTTCAGAGAAAGTATATACCTGTTAGGGTGAAAGGAAAGACTGGTAGGTGGAGGGAATGCTGAATGACTAAAGAAATTGAGGGTTTGGTTAAGAAGAAGAAGGAAGCATATGCCACGTATAGACAAGATAGATCGAATGAATCCTTAGAAGAGTGTAAAGGAAGTAGGAGTATATTTGAGAGGGAAATCAGGAAGGCAAAAAGGGGACATGAGATAGCTTTGGCAAATAGAATTAAGGAGAATCCCAAGGGCTTTTACAAATACATTAAGGACAAAAGGGTAACGAGGGAGAGAATAAGGCCCTCAAAGATGAGCAAGGTGAGCTAAGTGGTGAGCTGCAGGAAATGTGGGAGAAACTAAACGAGTATTTTGCAACAGTGTTCACTGTGGAAAAGGACATGGAACATATAAAATGAGGAAAATAGATGGCGACACCTTGAAAATGTCCACAATATAGTGGAGGAAGTACTGGATGTCTTGAAATGCATAAAAGTGGATAACTCCTTAGGACTTGAAACTGTGTACCCTAGACCTCTCTGAAAAGCTAGGGAAGTGATTGCAGATCCCCTTGCTGAGAAATCTGTGTCATCGATGTGCTGGAACACTGGAAGTTGGCTGACGTGGTGCCACTGTTTCAGAAGCGTAGTAAGGACAAGGCAGTGTATTATAGAATGGTGAGCCTGACGTCGATGGTCAGCAAATTGTTGAATGGAATCCTGAGGGACACGATATACATGTATTTGGAAAAAGATAAAAACAGAGTCTAGATTAGAGTAGTGCTGCAAAAGCACAGCAGTTCGGGCAGCATCCGAGGAGCAGGAAAATCGACGTTTCGGGCAAAAACTCATCATCGGAATAGAGGCAGAGTGCCTGCAGTGTGAAGAGATAAATAAGAGGGGATATGGGTGGGGAGAATTTAGTATAGAGTACAATAGATGAATAGAGGTGGGAATGGAGGTGATAGGTCAGAGAGGAGGCGGTGTGGATAGGTGGGAAGGCAGATAGACAGGTAGGACAGTTCATGGGACTGGTGCTGAGCTGGAAGGTTGGAGCTGGGGTGATGTGGGGGAAGGGAAAATGAAGAAACTGGTGTAATCCACATAGATGTCAACCTTCCAGCTCATCACCGTCCCGATGACCAGTCCTATGGGCTTAGCTTCCTTTCCACCTATCCACTCCACCCTCTCTCTGGCCTATCATCTCCATCCCCACCCACATTCACCCGTTGTACTCTTTGCTACCTTCCCTCCCCTCTTCTCTGACCTATCACGTCCATCCCCACCCCCATTCACCTATTATACTGTTTGCGACTTTCCCCCACCCCACACCTTTATCTCTCCACTCTGCAGGCACCCTGCCTTTATTCCTGATGAAGGGCTTTTGCCCAAAATGGCGATTTTCCTGCTCCTCGGATGCTGCCTGAACTGCTGTGCTTTTCCAGCACCACTCTAATCTAGACCCATGTATTTGGAAAGGCAAGGACTGATTGTCGACATGACTTTTTGTGTGTAAAATCATGCCTCACAGATTTGATTGAGTTTTTTGAAGAAGTGAAAAGGAGGATTCATGAGGGCAGAATGGTGGACATGATCTATATGGACTTCAGTAAGGCATCCGACAAGGTAACCCATGGGAAACTGGTTCGATAAGTTCGATCTCATGGAAGACAGGCAAAAAAAACCGTTTCGATTAAGAACTGGCTCAAAGGTAGAAGACAGAGGGTGATGTTGGAGACTCGAGGCCTGTGACCAGTGGACTGCCACAAGGATTGGTGCTGGGTCAACTCCTTTTCGTCATTTATATAAATGATTTGGATTTGGGCAGAAGAGGTATCGTTAATAAGTTTACAAGTGACACCAAAAGTGGAGATGTGGTGGACAGCGAAGACGGTTGCCTCAGAATACAGAGGGATCTTGTCAGATTCGCCAATGGGCTGAGAAGTGGAAGATGGTGTTTAATTTAGATAAATGCGAGGCACTGCATTTTGGGAAATCTTAGCAGGACTTATGCAATTATTTGTAAGTTCCTAGGGAGTGTTGCAGAACAAAGATAACTTGAAGTGCAGGTTCATAACTCCTTGAAACTGGAGTCACATATGGAAAAGAAGGTGAAGAAGGCTATTAGTATGCATCCTTTATTGGTCACAGTATTGATTTGGGATGACGTTGCGGCCGTAAAGGACAATTTTTTTTGGCCACTTTAAGAGTATTGCACGCATTTCTGGTCTCATTCCTATCAGAAGGATGTTGCAAAACTTGGAAGTGTTCAGAAACGATTTACAAGAATATTGTCAGGGCTGGATGATTTGAGCTATAGGGAAAGGTTGAATAAGCTCGGACTGTTTTCCCTGGAGTCCAAGAAGTGGCCTTATCGAGGTTTATAAAATCATGAAGGGCATGGATAGGATAAAAAGACGAGTCGCTTCCCTGGGCTGGGGGAGTCCAAAACTAGAGGGCAAATGTTTAGGGAAAGATATAAATGAGACCAAAGGGGCAACGTTTTCACGCAGAGTGTGGTATGTGTACAGCATTATTTGACAGAGGAAGTGGTGGAGGCTAGTACAATTGCAACATTTCAAAGGCATCTGGATGGGTGTATGAATAGGAAGTGTTTGGAAGGATATGGGCCGGATGCTGACAGGTGGAACTGGATTCAGTTGGGATATCTTACCACTCTCTTATCCCCCATCCAATTGCCATTGCACCTAATATAACCCCCCCCCCACTCCTCACACTTGCCTTTTCTCTCCTGCCTTAGTATTTTTCTTGTAGAGCAGTGTGGACTGATGTAATGCCCTTCTACTCGTCTAGTACTCGCATGAGCGGGGACAAATGGCTTTCTAATGCTCCTCTTTACTTTCTGAAAATAAACGTAATTGCCTCCTCTCTTTATTCTGTATTTGGACGTTAAAAGGGGCGTTTATATTCATTGATGGGATGACAGAGTGACTGGCTTTTGCCAGCATTTATTGTCCATCACTAATTATCTTGAAGGTAAAGTTTCAATCACATTGTTGTCGGTATGGAGTCACATGTCATCCTGACAATGTATGGACAGCAGATACCCTCTCTAAAGGCTATGACCGCAAATGAACTGACACTCAGCAGATTTGTGATCATCCTTGAACCTTTTACTTCTAGAATTGCATTGCATTCAATATCCCCAGGACATGACCTGGACGCCTTCATGAACAGTCCAGCGATGATTCCACTAGGCCATTGCCTCCTCCTGTTGAGTGACCTCTTCCTGTGTAACACGCTGGAGAAGGGACTGAATGAAAACCAGAAGAGCTGCTGATGCTGTAAATCAGAAACAAAAACAGAAAATGCTGGGAAAACCCAGCAAATCTTCAGCAACCGTGGAGCGAAATCGCAGGGGAATGGCTGCCTGTTCAACTGGAAATGCCAAAGAAGGGTCTGAATGACCTCATCCTATTCCAGTGTTGTTGGCTATGCAATGCCAACAGCACACTCGTTCAATCATCGAAAATTAAACAATGCTTTGTCAATTGAATTAAAAACAAAATCTGGAGTGAAACTTTCAAGTCTCTGGCTATCTGATCTCCTGTTGAACAGTATTTTAGAAAAGGGTTGCTTGCAGTATTCTAAATATTGCAGCTATTCACTATCAGTTAGTGAGATATTTATTAGTGAATTTTATACTGCCAACCAGTGAAAGGGGCAGGCAAATGGGAGATCATTTAGAAATTGAGAAAGCTTTAATCTGGTTGGTAAGGAGGAATAATATTAATAAAGTGGCCCTATTCTGGAGATGATCAAGAGTTGGTGATGTACTTTTATTTTTGGGCAGTTGGGTAGGCTTGTAAAAAACAACATACAAATTTCAGTTAGAATACGATGGTCAGGGAAATGTTGCTAAACCTTTATAAGCCACAGTTGTAGGAAGGAGGCCTGATTTGAACTCTTGAAAGGCAAAGGGCTTGTGAAAGGTTAAAACTGAGCTCTGCCCACTTCTGAGCACTACACTTTAGGAAGGATGTTGATGCCTTGCAGGAGATTAATCGTCAAGGCAATATAACAATGAGCCTGTTTCAGCAGTCAATGTCTGATCTGCAAGCTAACTTCATACACCTGTACTTGTGCCTTATCCCTTATTATCTACGTTTAACCAAAAAAAACTATCTCAGATTTAAAATTAACAACAGATCCAGAATCCATGCCGTTTGTGCAAGTTACAAACTCCACCAGCTTTTCTGTGTGGGAGTGCTTCTGAACATCTCTCCTGATCGCACTTGCTAAAATTCACAGACTAAGTCACTTAGTTTTAGAATCCACAAACAGTGGAAATAGTTGATCTTTGCCAACTCTGTCTCTCAATCTCTCGAGAAACAAGGCCTAATTTGTACAGTACCGCCTCAAAACTAAATCCCTAAAGTCCAGGTATCATTTTTGCAAATCTACACTGCACTCCCTCCAAGCCCAAAATATCCTTCCTTAAGTGAGGCGCCTGGCTCCACTCACAGTACTTCAAGTGAGACATAACAAGGGGTTTCTGTAGCTGCAGCAAGACGTCTGTGCCCTTATCTGGGATGAGAGTTTCACTATCAGCACAGCATTTAATGCCCACTCCAGAGGGCAGTTAAGATTCAAACATATTTTTACCAGTATGCAGTCACATGTCATCCAGACCAGGTAGCCCTCTCTAAAGGATGCAAATGAACGGACAATCAGCATTGAATTTATCGTCATCCTTGCACTCTTTATTTCCAGGCTTGTATTGAATTCAAATTCTCCATTACCTGGACGCTTTCATGAAAGGTCCAGTGATAATTCCACTAGGCCATTGCTCCCCCCTGCTGAATGACCTCTTCCTGTGTGACAGGCTGGAGAAGGGACTGAATAAAAACCAGTAGAACTGCAGACGTTGTAAATCAGAAACAAAAACAAAAATTGATGGGAAAGCTCAGAAAGTCTGGATGAAATTGTGGAGAAAAACCACAGCTAAATGGCTGCCTGTTCCTATGGGACAGGACAGAGAAGGTGCCGAATGGTCCCTATTATTCCAGTGCTGTTGCTTTTGTCTGTGCTGACAGTACACTCATTCAATCATTGAAAACTAAGCAATGGCTTATCCATTGAATTAAAAACAAGATTTAGAGTGAAATTTTCAAGTCTCTGGCTATCTGTTCTGTGGAACAGCACTTTAAATAAGGATTGTATGCATTTTTTGAAATATTGCAGCTATTACGCTTCGTGGGATATTTATGGATGCATGTTACACTGTTAACCAGTGAAAGGGACAGGCAAACAGCAGATCATGTAGGAAGTTAGAAAGCTTTGATCAGGTTGGTAAGGAGTGATAATACAAATAAAGTGGCCCTATTCTGGTCAGGATATATTAACATCAAGAATTGGAGATGCACTTTTATTTTTGGGAAGTGGGAAATTGGGTAAGCATGTAAAAAGCCATACAAAGTCCAGTTAGAACACAAAGGTCAGGGAGATGTGAAACCTTTATAATTCACTGTTTCAGCCACAGTTGAGGGAAGGAGACCTGTTTTGAACTCTTAGGAAGCGAAATGCTCGGAATGGGTTAAAACTGAGCTCTGCCCACTTATGAGCATTACACTTTTGGAAGGATGTTAATGCCCTGGCAGGAGATTGATCGTCATTGGGAGATAACAACAGGCCATTCAGCCCCACGAGCCTGTTCAGGCAATCAGTGGCTGATCTGTGAGTTAACATCATACACCTGTACATGTGCCTTATCCCTTAATATTACATTTCACGAAAAAACTATATCAGATTTAAAATTAACAACTGATCCAGAGTCTATGCTATTTGTGCAAGAGAGTTACAAACTCCACCAGCTTGTTAGTGTAGGAGTGCTTCCCAACATCGCTCCTGATCGCACAGGCTCAAATTCACAGACTGTGTCCATTTGTTTGGGAACCCCAAACAATGGAAATAGTTTATCTTTATCTACTCTGTCTCCTAGTCTCTGGAGAATCAAGGACTGATTTGTACAGTTCCACTTCATAACTAAATTCTTAAGGCCACATATCACTCTTGCAAATCTCTGCTGTCCTCCCTCGAAGGCCAGTATATACTTCTGAAGGTGTAGTGCCTGGCTCTTTCCGCTCACAGTATTTCAAGTGAGATTTAAAACAGGTTTTCTATAACTGCAGCAAAACGTCTGTGGCCTTATAGAGGAGAAGAATTTCACTGTCAGAACAGCATTTAATGCCCATTCCAGAGGGCAGTTAAGAGTCAACCACATTTCTGGAGTCACATACAGCTCAGAACAGGTAAAGGTGGCAGTTTCCTTCCCCAATGGACATTAGAGAAACTTTACTTGTTGATCTTTCCAACTGGAAAATATTGAATTAAAGTGATTCATCAACGTGTTGGCCATTTCCCTGTCGACATTGACAATATCCCTGAAAGCTTCATTTCCGAATGATCAAATCGACTTGTTTACTTATTGGGCCTCGTTTTACACTAATAGTGAAACGTGGTTTATTATCTTTGAAACACAAGACAGATAAATATCCAACTTTACAAAACCAGTCTTTCCCTGGAATATCCTGAGTAACATTCCAGTTCTGAAATGTCTATGCCAACACATTAGTTTAAAATCCTCGATTACATGGGCGGCACGGTGGCACAGTGGTCAGCACTGCTGCCTCACAGCGCCTGAGACTTGGGTTCAATTCCCGACTCAGGCGTGTGGCGTTTGCACGTTCTCCCCATGTCTGCCCGGGTTTCCTCCGGGTGCTCCGGTTTCCTCCCACAGTCCAAAGATGTGCGGGTCAGGTGAATTGGCCATGGTAAATTGCCCGAAGTGTTAGGTAAGGGGTAAATGTAGGCGTGTGGGTGGCGGGTCAGTGTGGACTTGTTGGGCTGAAGGGCCTGTTTCCACGCTGTAAGTAATCTAATCTTGTCGAACAGCAGTTGGGGCTGTTCTTCCTCCTTCTTTGTCCAGATATTCTCTGGAGTGTGTGGGGGATTTCTCTGATTGACTGGCTTCTTTTAGCGATGACGTGGAGCTGCTGGTTTGGACTTGGGTGGACAAGGTCAATAATCACACAACATCAGGTTATCGAACAATTTGTTTGATTTCGTGTGATTTCTGAACTTCTTTGAGCTAATTATTCCGGTCATTTGCAAATGCATTAGCTTAGCAATGTTAGAATATAACAATGTAATTAGCATAATTTAAATTCAGTTTCTATTTCAGGAAGGATGTTCCATATGACAGTTTTTTGGTATTTAAAGTTACACTTTTTAATTGCCATCTCAAAAACAGTTCAACTGAAAATCAGTTGGTCCACCCCAAATACTGTGACCATGTCTCATCAACAAGCCATTCAATGGGCAATCAAGGTGAACGCTTGTGTATTAGTCTGGTTTGATTGAATTTGACAATGAATGCTGCGAGCTTCCTGGTTTAATACCTCAGTTCCACTGTCTTATTAACACTGGTTCAATGTAGCTGAAAAATGTTTTGCTGGAAAAGCGCAGCAGATCAGGCAGCAACCAAACAGCAGGAGAATCGAAGTTTCGGGCAAAAGCCCTTCTTCAGGAAAGGGCTCATGCCCTGGTTCAATGTAATCAATCAAGATTATGGGATTGCGTATCTGAGCCTACCACACCGACTTCACTACCAACACCAGGATTCCTGTTCCAGGTTCACAACGCTGCTGTGATAGACACCACTGATGGCGTCTTCCTCCACCGTCACCGCCACAAGGAGCAGAAGACCAAGCTGAAGACGAGAGACAAAAGAAGAAAGAAGTTGTGGCTGTCCTGATGATCAGAAGTGAATGGACTCAGGAGTCTAAACACTGTCTAAACTGCCACCGGAGCCAGCTGAAAAGGGAAATTCACATTGAAGAGGACAAGGGAGATTGCCAAGGACCTGAGTGTTTCACCTGTGGATTGACACTAGAGAGGCTGGATCTGGATAATCCATTGATGTCATGTTAGTGTTCTTCTTTGACCACTACCTCCTGCTGGACTGCAAGGGAATGTGGAATCTGAAAGTGAAACTGCTGATCCCAGAAAACATGGAGGAGATTAAAAGGGGTTCCACAAGTTGGAGAAACGTGAAGCCCCTCTTTGAGTCTTCATCAGACTTGTGGAAATCTGTCAAGGGGAACATCAGGAAGATATTTATTCTCAAAGGTTGTGTAAAGAAGTGAGAGAATTGGAGATTACTTCAGAAAAGTGTGTAGAACCCATTACTGTTGCAGACGGTTGGAGTTGATGTCATGAATAACCTCCAGAAGGTGAAAAGTCAGTGAGCTTCATTCTTTACTTCAGAAGCCTCCAAGATAATCTCCCCATCCAGAGTCCACATTATGGAGAAAGATGAGATGTGTTCATGTTTTTTCCTTCTCGGAGGTGCACTGGGAGAGCAATGTGTTCAGCAGCCTGAAGAGAGAAGATGGCTCAATGACATCTCCATAGTCTGAGATCCTCAGGATCAGCAAATCCTTTTCTGCCAGACTGTGGGTCATGAAGTTCACAGACAGTGTGGCCCCTCAGTCTTTCCTGCCCTCTCTCACAGAGGTCAAAGGCAACGGCACATGGGAGACGATGGACCAGCCATTATCGCTGAAAAAGATTACCAAAGACATCCAGTCCTCAGATAATACTACATTTTTCCGAAGTGATGCCTTACCAGCCGAATTGTGTTCACCTCTAACGCCTTGATTGGCCCAGGACCTGTTGGTGGTGCAGGAGAGTCTGCTTCGAACAGGTAGGTAGTGTGATTCCATAAGAAATTTGTCATCCTCCCCACCCCATCTACAATCAGAAAGGGGAGAGCGACGACTGCTGACCAATTTCATTGATGAGTATGTATTTTAAAAATTCTGTCCATGTCATCGCCGATCAGAACACGTCACCTTTAAAATCAGTGATTTACCCTGAATAACCTTACCTGTACCGGTCAGAATAATCCTGAGTGCCTCACACTGTTTAGGGATACGATTTCCTATGTGAAGGATAGTTGGTGATGAAAGCCTGCCTCACCAGCCTGGACCAGAGGGAGGCCTTTGTCAGGATATCACTTATCTACAAGTGTAATGCGCTCTCTGAAATGGACTTTGGAGAGGGAATTTGTGAACATACACAATTGCTCTACACTAACGTCATTAGTGCAGCCTCAATCAAAGGTTGGGAATCAGAAGCTTCCCAATCAATTCTGGAGTCAGGCAGGACTGCCTACTCTCACCTTTCCTTTTTTTATTGTTGACCTGGAGGCACCTGAATACTTGTTGTAATTCACTCAAACGTTTCTTCAGCGTTAGCCAAAGTCTATTCACTGAGAACCTCTTTAACTAAGGTCCCTCAATCCATCTTTGCAGTTAGATTCAGGATCCGAGTATATGACTCATTTTCTTCATTCTCTATCTTGATAAACAATTTATGATCACTCTTCCCCAATGCAAATATATTGTTAGATACATAATCGAATGCCAAATAACATAGTTGAACCAGGCAACGGGACCTTACGATCTTGCCAGAAATCCAAAATTCGGATAATTGAATGCCAGATAATCCTCTGCATATTGCTGGAATTATGCTATCCATTGCGTCTGTAGTTTATGCAGAAAGTATATTCAATCGGCACGTGCTTACATCTGTGCTCTTGTGTCAACTCAATGCTGTGCGATAAAATAAGTTAATCCATTCAATGGGGTATTTCTGTCGAAATACCTCACACAGCATCACAAAACATAAATCGTGAAGGTGAGTTTTCGATAGTAACTGTGTCACTGAACACATCCATTACTGAGTATCTCCTCAAATTCAAAGTGTAGAGCTCCCGAAAGAACTCTGCCCCTAAATCTGTGGGGCATGTAAGGGAAGTGCTTGATCCTTAAGACTAGGATTCTGAAGCACTACATTTTGATGCAGACAATAATGGTTTCTCGTTGCTTTTCTCTTTCACTCACAGATATTCTATTTCCAGTGGGAGCTTCATTTTCGTCTTCAATGAGTTTGATCCTCAACGGTTACATGAGCTCCAATCAATATGCATCCATATGAGAGAGTCCTGGAGATATTTCACAGTTGGCTCCAAGGGACACAGGAGCTATACAGCAGCAGACACGGGTGAGTCATTCTCTGTTCCCTGCAGTGTCTTGCATATGTGCAGCGAATGAACTTAAGATCGCTGACCAATCAAGTGATAGTGTAGTTTGAAGGGATATGTAAAGATGAGGCCAGGGAGGGATAAAGGTGCAAATTTGTTAACTTTCTGGAACGTTTGAGCCGGAGCCAATATTGGTACTAAGTCCTGTAGTCATGGAGAAAGTTCTCTTCGTGTGAGGACTGCTAAAGGAGAGGAAACAGGGACAGGAACAACTTTTCATTTTCACGTTCGCAGGCTGGTATTTGTGAAACATTGCTTGAAACATAGTGTTTGCAATCTCTCTCAATGACTGACATGATGAGATCGCGTGTTACGTTAGTTGATAACGCAATGTTAGTTGCATCAGTAAAATACAAGGAAGACATGGGAATGCTGAGAAGACAAAGGGAAGTTTCAGTGTGAGTGAGCAAGTCATAGCCTGACCAACATATTGTTGAGAAATGTGTCCATTGTCCCTTCATTTCAGCCTCGGAAAGGTTTCAGGCATCAATAAATTTCTCGATGCTTTTCCATGTCTTAAATAAAGAAACCACAAGCGGTTTTGCTGTTCATTCAATGCCAGCGCTTTCCATGATTTTGCTTAAAACATTTACTCCCATTAGATCCTTCTGAATTGAAGGAATACAAACCAGTATTCGTGTCAGCTCAGTCCCTCATCAATGAACGCTGGCTTGCCAGCTGTCATTCTGGTCAATCAATGCTGCACTCAAATGGACATGGACTCCCCACTCCCCACTCTGTTGTTGTTTCCTTTCTGCAAATTCAAGCGACTGTTTTGTTAACATCAAGTGACAGCAGAGGATAACATTGCTGATTGACCCTTTTAGAAACACCTGTCCTGACATGACAGAATCCAGAATGAAAAAAAGCCTCTACATTACCCAGGCTTAAGGATGTTTCAGAACAACTTCAGCAAATTTCAGGGAAGGGGTGGACTGTGTGTGGGACAGGGGTGGTAAGGACGAAATGTGTAAAGTGAAAAAAAGGCCGAGGTCCTGGTCCACATTGGCACAAACAATATTTGGTGTTGAAATAACCCTTCAGTGTCTTGCATCCTGTATTAATCACCATTTATTTACAAATGCATAGCAGTGGCCTCTCACTGAGTCAGGTATTCAGCATCTCAATATCGCTGTCATTCACCCTTTACAATCAGCCAGGTCTCCCTGATTGGCACAGATTAACAGCCGCAATCAGGGATTTCATATCAAAAAGGTCAAGCTGGCTGACCTCATGACAATCATTACCAGGAGAAAAGCAATGAGTTTCTGAAGGTAGAAATCAGCAAATCGGGCAAGAAATTGAACAGTTGATCCATGGGTAACGCTGAGTGCTCATTAGTCAGAAGAAAGTGTGGCTGGGAAACATTGGTTACAGGGGAAGGACTTTGGACATTTAAATTATTGGAAATGTTTCTGTGGCTATGGTGAGCTGAATATATTGCGTTCGTTTTGTTTTAATTATATGAGGATTGCCACCCAGCTGGGGCGACATCCTATTGTTTTAGTGAAACCCCTTCTTGAAACGTTAACAGAGGAATTGGAGGAGGCAATTTAACTCATTTTGAGATTGTAAAGGGGAACAGCAGAACTCCATTCATCCCCTCTCATGAGAGGACAAGAACAACAGATGGGCATTATGTCAGTCCACACTGTTCTCCATGAAAAAGCCAAGACACGCGTGAAAGGGAAGGGGTGAGGAGTGGGAATTTGTGTGAGATTCAATGACAATTGGATTGGAAATGAGGAATAGTCGGTGAGTTGGAGAGAGGTGATCCTGGAAGGCAGTACAACAGGGAGGCAAGTAATTTTGTCAATGGGCAGGGTGAGAGCAAGGCTCAATGTTGACTGTTGAGAATTTGAAGGGATCAGAACACTTGTTAGTAGCTCATCAGAAAGCAGTGCTCCTCCCGCCAAAACTGACAAATGCTGGAAATCATTTCTATTATTGTGCATTTCATCCTTTCCCTATTATCCTTTATGCAATTCATTCATTTCCCAGTGTTTAATTCTCTCCAGATTACTCTGTGTTTCACGTTCGCTGTCTCTTTCTGTCTCTGTCTCTCTCTCTCTCTCCCCCTCTGTGTGTGTTTAACCCTTATCTGTTTTCCATTCCCTCTATACACTTCCTTTATTTACAACGCTTACTTTCAGTCTATATTTAGCCCCCACCTGTATTCTTTATTTAACCTGATCGTTATCTATCTATGATCTTCGCTATTTCCCTCTACTTAACCATCTCTCTTCATTTGTAATCAACCCTCTCCGTTACTCTCTGTGTAATCATGTACCTAATATTTTCCATTTTATCTTCTCACAATTATTCTCCATTGCACCCGCTCTATTTGACCATCACATACGGCAATCATTAACCTTTGCTTTGTATTTAACTTTCTCCCGACTATTCACCCAGCACAAAGCTGGTTCCTAAAGTGAGCAGAACCCCTGACACACCTGTTTATATCTGACAGCTAGGTCTCCCTCATTGTACCAGGTTAACATCTGCAAGCAGGGAACTTATACTCAATGAGATCCATCTGGCTACCCTCATTACAATCCTGACACACCCCCACCCCACTTCCAGAGTATATGTTTACGCTCTACAATAACCAGAGACTGGCTGTCCTTGCCTCATCGATCCCCACAAACGATGCTGCTCCGTGCTGCCGCCCCCGGCCGGGGCTGGTACTGCACATTCATCCCAAAGTGCTGGAGGAGCTCAGCAGCACCCCCACACGGTCATAAACTGATTTACTGATGGGAAGACGAAAGGTCGAATTTTAACATGAACTGATACAGTATTGATGTAAAAATAATAACAGCTACAATATGCAACAGTATTTTCATACAGACATGAACAGCAATATTTAGATATAAACTCAAAAATCTCCAATGTAAACAAAATTTCAGTTCAAATGCACAATAATATTGCATGTAAACACAGTCACCTCTAATGCACAATATTTTTACAGGCCAAAATAGCTCCAACATTTAACAATACATGATGAATATTATACACATAAAATATGAAATAATGAGGATATAAAGGACTTGCAGGAAGGAAGTGAATGTACTGTTGCCAAATTTGCAGTTGACACAAAAGTAGGTTGAAAGGCATGTTTGGAAATTGCATGTGATTTCTTAGGTACAGGGATTGTGGTGGTCTTCTCGAAGAAGATGAGGACTTCATCTTGTTGCAGGGAGAGGTGAACGTTATTGGTGAGTACATCCACCAGTTGGGCCGTGCAAGATCTCAGTGCACGGCTCTTGTCTCCATCCAGGCCCGTCGCTTTCCTTGGTTTGACATTCAGCAAGTCCGTGCTGACATGTGCATTGGCGCACAAGGCAACAGAAACGTCTGAAGTTGTTGGGGCATGTGTCACTGCATCACTGGAATTCTGCTCAAACAAACCAGAGAAAGTATTGCACGCCCAGGGAGTAATGAGTCTTTGCTGTCTTCCTCTGCTTCATTTTGTCTACCATAATGTTGTTTCGCCCTTGCCATAGGCGGCGGGAGTCTGTTTGGTAGGTATGGGCCTCATCAGGTAGGTACTCCCTTTTGGCATCTCTGATAACCCGGTGGAGGTCAGATATGGATTCGCTGTATATTACTGGCTCTTCCAACTTGGATGTTGCCCGTCTGGTCTCCAGTAGGGAATGGATTTCCTGGTTTACTCAAGGTTTACGCTTGGGGAATAATCAGATTAAATTCTTCAATTCACAATCCTCCACGCATTTGCCCATGATATCCGTGATGATGGTGGTGTGCTCATTGAGGATTTCCACTCGATACTTGATCACGGTACCGTCAACCAATCCCAAGCAGTCCCAGGGCCTGTCATTCACAGCCTCAGAGTAGCATTGTGCTTCCTTTTGTGAAGAGGTCTCCCATTTCAGCTTGTGCTTGTGTGCTGTTTCCAGAGAATAGGGCCTGAGGGCACAGCCTCAGAGTGAAGGGACCACCTTTGTAAATGAGATGGAAATGAATTTCTTCAACTAAAGTGTGGTGAAACTGTGGAAATCATTGTCACAGACGGCTGTGGAGGCCAGGTCATTAGGAGTGTGATTATGCTGCTCCTTTACAAAGGTTGTGTTGTCCTTGGTGTATTTCATGAAGTGATTGTCATTCAGCGGTTCCGGCGTGTCTAGTTTGGATTGTTGTAGGCCTTATTTCATGATAGCTAACGGATAACTGCCTCAGGAAAAGGACTTTCAAATGTTAAAGAATGTGCAATTAAAGAGGAATGGGAATTCTTCTTGCTCAGCTTTTCTCTGGTCTGGTTTAGTTTGGTTTAGTGTTACCAATCAGTCAGTTTTTCAGACTGCTGGTGAAAGGAACAACGACATGGAAGAAGTTGTTCCATGTCGAATCTCTTGGACATCTCTCTTGAAATAGCGTGTTTTTGATTTTGCCTTGTGGTGTTTATGGGGATTGCTGCAGAAACTTGAAGCAATATTTAAGCTGGGATCGTCTGTTGGGTTTTAGGATACATTAAGTTATTCCATATTCTGTTCTCTTTTGTTTGTGTTTCATTTGGTACTCTGTTAATAAACTCTGTTTTATTTAAAACCGATGAATGTTGACCTGCTCCATCACTGCGGGAATATCCATTTTACACCTGCTCAAAACCAGTCGAAAAATTAGTGTCTGGGCAACTATCTTGAAATATTTTGAGAGGGTCCGGCCTGGTCAATAATCAATGCTTTAAAAATAGAGAAATACGGGATCCTGATTGATGAGAGAATCAAATGTTGTGGGGAGAAGGAAGGAGAATAGAATTGAGAAATGGTTCCTTCACGAACAAATGGCAGAGATGACTCGATGGGCTGAATGGCTTAATTCAGCTCCTATATTGCATGACGTTATGATCCAATATATAACAGTATTTACATATGGACACAAACTGCTCCAACATGAAAAAATGTATATATTGCATTCTTTGTTGAAACATTGATTAAACAACTGGAATATTGCCATTCATTGAAAATTCCCCTGTCTTGCTTCATTCATTGAACCGTTCAGCTATCGATGTGAAGGAGGTACAGATTCTGATATTTAGATTTTTCCCAGGTTAGCGAAATATGCAATTGAGAGCAAACTGTGCACCGTGACATACTGAAGTGTTCACTTGTCCATTTTAGGAGGAGTTTCATGATCAAACAGACACATAACCACAACTAGAGGGATCAAGAAACAAACCCATGCCCTCACACACGCACTTACACGTAAAAGCAGAAGCACACCCACACACAGAAATGTGGTCGTATTAAGATATAGGAACACAATGACCAAAAAAAAAATGGACACACACACACACAAACACACACACACACAATCAACTCACACACACGCACACAATAATACCATCGAGCTGAAATGTGGGAACACAGCTATACAAAGACTACAGAAACATTCCTATACCCTCACACCACACACAGGGATACAATCAGAGTGCAGAAGGGGGCACATCTGCTCACACATGCGTGTACATACATACACACACACACACACACACACACACACAACATGAACATGGACGTACTATGGCATATGGGAACACACTCATGTATGGACAGAACGCACACATGGACACACGAAGAAATACAGTCGTACTAGGAGAGAGAAACCAAGTACACAAGAGTGCATGCACACACTCGCACACATACAAAAACACAGACATACTGACAGAGGTAGGAACACGCCCATGTGTATACTACATGCACACGTATCCACACACACAGAAATACACTCATACTGAGCTACAGAAACACATCTCCACACAGACACCGAATCACATCCACATCCTCACACACATGCATAAACGAACTTAGAGTAAGAGACATTACACATCAATCTGCAAGAATTGGCAGAAACATCTTATGCATATATTCGAGCAAATTCAAACACAGTACCTGAGCCAAGCCACAATAAAATATTGATAGAGAGCGACTCTCAAAACAAACAGAGACACACCCACAGAGAGGCACAGAATGATCCTGCTGGGAGCGCAGAAAGACCTTTTAACACGGGCAGATAGCCAAATACACTCTGAACAATACACTCACCTGCTTAAACAAGAGCGCAGCCAGACAGAGAGTCACCCTCGACTCCCACAAAAATACACTGGCACTTAGAGACACACAAACACATGGGGTCACAGAACCATCATGACATGCTGACACTATCTCTCTCTCTCTCTCACTCACACACACACACACACACACACAACACACACACAAAACCACATCGGCACGCTAACATGCACCCACATAAAAAAAAACTCAACTTCACAGAAATGCCCTCATACAGAGTGAATAACATTCCCAAACACATAAACACATGAATGTGAAATCACCGAAATACTTCCCGATACGCACAAATAGAAATCCACACAAAGATACATAAGCACATTCATAATGTGTCACACACAAACGGCAAACTGAGGGACACACACACAATGTTGACGGTAGTAGGCAAGAACTTTCAAAAACTGATTGGAGGCATATGTTCCCAGGTAAAGGGGCGGCTGGAAAATGGGAAGACTTTAGAAATGAGATGACAAGGATCCAGAGAAAGTATATTCATGTCAGGGTGAAAGGGAATGCTGGATGACTGAAGAAATCCAGAGTTTGGTTAAGAAAAAGAAGGAAGCATATGTCAGTTTTAAACAGATAGATCGAGCGAAACCAGAGAAGAGTATCAAGGAAGAAAGAGTATATTTAAGAGGGAAATCAGTCGGGCAAAAGGGGGCATACGATTGCGTTGATAAATCGATTTAAGGAGAATACAAAGGGTTTTTGCTAATATATTGAGGACAAAAGGGTAACTAGGGAAAAAATAGGGCTCTTCAAAATTCAGCAAGGAGGCCTTAGTGTGAGCAACAGAAAATGAGGGAGATACTATGTCGAAATATTGCATCAGTATTTACTGTGGAAAAGGATATGAAGATATAAACTGTATGGAAATAGATGGTAACATCTTGCAAAATGTCCAGATTACAGAGGAGGAAGTGCTAGATGACACGAAACGGTTAAAGGTGGATAAATCCACAGGACCTGGTCAGGCATACCCGACATCTCTGGGGGAAGCTGGAGAAGTGATTGCTAGGCCTCTTGCTGAAACATTTGTATCATTGATAGTCACAGGTGAGGTGCCAGACGACTGGAGGTTGGTAAACGTGGTGGTGGAGGGTTGCTTTTCAGACTGGAGGCCTGTGACCACTGGAGTGCCGCAAGGATTGGTACTGGGTCCTCTACGTTTTGTCATTTGCATAAATGGTTTGGATGGGAGCATCAGAGATACAGCTAGTAAGTTTGCAGATGACACCAAAATTGGAGGTGTCGTGGACAGCGAAGAGGGTTACCTCAGATTACAATAGGATTTGACGAGATGGGACAATGGGATGACAAGTGCCAGATGGAGTTTCATTCTGATAAATGTGAGGCACTGCATTTTGGGAAAGCAAATCTTAGCAGGACTTATACTCTTAATGGTAAGGTCCTTGAGAGTGTTGCTGAATAAAGAGACCTTGGAATGCAGATTCATATCCCCTTGAAAGTGGAGTCGCAGGTAGATAGGATAGTGAAGAAGGCGTATGGTATGCTTTCCTTTATTGGTTAGAGTATTGAGTACAGACGTTGGGAGGTCATGGTGCGGCTGTACAGGGCATTGGTTCGGCCACTGTTGTAATATTGCGTGCAATTCTGTCTCCTTCCCATCGGAAAGATGTTGTGAAGCTTGAAAGGGTTCAGAAAAAGATTTACAAGGATGTCGCCAGGGTTGGTAGAGTTCAGCTATAGAGAGAGGCTGAACAGGCTGGGACTGTTTTCCCTGGAGCGTCGGAGGCTGTGGGGTGATCTTACAGAGATTTACACAATTATGAGGGGCATGGATAGGATAAATGGACAAAATCAATTCCCGGGGATCAGGGAGTCCAGAACTAAAGGGCACAGGTTGAGGATGAGAGGGGAAAGATATAAAAGAGACCTGAGGGGCAACTTTTTCACGCGGAGGGTGGTACTTGTTTGGAATAAGCTGCCAGAGGATGTGATGAAGGCTGGTACAATTGCAACATTTAAGAGGCATTTAGATGGGTATATGAATAGGAAGTGTTTGGAGGGATATGGACCGGGTGTTGGCAGGTGGGAATAGATTGGGTTGGGATATCTGTTCGGCACGGACAGGTTACACCAAAGATGCTGTCCATCTCTATGACTCTTTGACGCACAGTGTGACATCTCCACAAAGGCAATGAAATCCCAACCCCCACAGAAAGACACACACAGTCCCTCAAACACTGAAAGGGAAACACATGAACACACCTCCCGCCCAGCCTCAGCGAGAGGAAAGAGGGATGATCAAAGTTCAGCACACATACTTATTGTGTCAAAGTATTGCTGGCTGTATCTGCGGTTCTTCGTATTTTCCAGAATCAATTCCTGGCAAAGGATCAGCGAATGAAGGGATCAGGAAGAGATTTGAGTCAATGCAAGTGAGTGCGCATGTAATCTGAGACAATGTGGGAAAAAGACACAGACAGCGCGAGAGAGAGAAACAGACAGAGACAGAGAATGACCGAGCCACAGACGCAAGAAGGATAAAAATAGAGGAAGACAGAGGAACAGACAAACAGACAGATAGGTAGAGACAGAGACAGAACGATACAGGCAGGGAAACACACAGAGTGAGACAGAGAGAGTGTGAGAGAGACTGAGCAAGAAGCTGAGAAGTGGGGCAACGCGTGAGAGAGAAAGAGAGGAATCGACAAAGACAGATAGAAAGAGGCAGAGAGAGACAGAAAACAACATCCTTGTGCATGGAGTTGACAGAAGGTGGACTCAATAAACTCTTTCAAAAACAAACGTGCGTCTCCATAAACCAATTGATATGAGGAGATCATCAGCACCCGGAGTCTTTCCTTTGTTGTAATAAAGTGTTTATTGTGAGCTGAACAGAGAGAGTCTGACAATCACCATGGTGCAGGAGGGACTGTTTCTGTCCCTCCCCTTCCTCCTCTGCAGCAGAAATGCAAAGGCCGCTCCTGTTGGTCTTGAACACTAATCCACAGGTCAATCAGTGAAGACCGAATGTTCCAGCTGGACCAATCTCTCACAGCCAATCGGTCATTTCGAGTCATTCCTGCAGCCTCTTTAAATCTTACCCGGCCCCTGACAGTCACTTCTTGCTCGCTTACCAGCTGTCCCTTTGTCACGTATTTCAGTATTGCGTAAGGGGGATGTAGGTAGATTGTTATTCAAGTTTTGGGTGATAATGTGGCGGGCGGTATGGCACAGGGAAATGCGGTTTGATGGTACAATTGGATGAGCCACGATCTTCTGGGTCGTCAGCAGGATCAGGTATGAAGGGCTGAATGGTCTGCTGCTGCTCATTGTCTGTGTGTCCCTGTGTGTGTCAATCCTTCAGTCAATCAGGATTAGCAGCCTTTTCCTGAGCCGTCCTGTTAACCAACCACCTTATAAACCGCTGGGTGTTATACTCAGATCCACGTGATTGTGCTGATGGAATCCTGACCGGACATGAGCAATTCCTGCACTGAGAACACTGCAGCTGCCTCTGGGGCTCTCCCAGTTGTTTTGCTGAGTTATTTAGTGAAGACTTTACTTGACCAGTTGATGCACCGCATTCCTGAACTTCGTCCTGAACTTGGGCAGAGTCACTGCATAAAATAATGTGTTCGTGCTGCAGCTGAAATCCTTCAGAATTTCTGCGGTGCATGTAAAATCGACAAAAGTACTGTCCCTCCAACGATATGTTCCTTTAATGTTAAAGTATAAGACGTTTGCACCCTGCACAACCCACAGAAGAATGAAGCTGGCGGATATGGTAAAGAGGGAAATCACTGACTTCTGCCGGTTCTCCATCTCTGCGTCTTTGTGACTCCCTCCCTTCCTCTGACCCCTCAGGCTCTTGCAGACTCGACTGGCCATTAAAATGTACCTCACCGTCAGAGTGTTCATCAACAGAATTAATACAAATGGGATTAAAGGGGTTAAAATAATATCAAGCCACTTAAACCCCAGCCACCTGGGATCAGTAGAATAGCTTGACTTTGTTTTACAGTACCACAGAACATTGTCAATGATCCACCACGGTTTAAACTGAAAATAGAAGGGAATGCTTTTTGAACAGACCAGAATGCCAGTTGTAGCCAGAACCACAGCCAAGGCTTTCTCTGTCCAATACCTCCGCTTCATTTTCATGCAGCAAATGGCCACAAAACGATCAAAGGAGAAAAGAACTGTGAACCAGACTGAACAGTCTGTGGCTGCACGAGCCACAGCAAAGACAGTGCTGCACACAGGGGTGAGATCCAGGAAACACCTTGGGAAGTAAAAATTATTGAGTTCCCACAGTACGATCTTTGTGAGAATGAACACGATATCCGATGTTGCCATAGCCAACAGGCAGTGGGTTGTGCAATTAGAAAGACCGCAATTTCCACGTGTGATGACGAGAATCACCAGAAAATTAACTGAAAGAGACAGGAAATAAAATACAAATCAGAAATTGATGATCATACCTTCTTACGTCAGCCCAGAGAGCAATGGAATATCTTAGCACCCAACTGAGTCAGCTGGGAGGTTTCCGATGTCCAGTTTGAAAAAGACAGCTCCAGTTGCCTGATCCATTTCGAAACTCTCATTCCTGGGTATGACTAAGTGTGTGCAGGCGATCAACAAATGACAGGGTGGCATAACTTTTACGATGAAAGCGAAGAAGTTTCGAGAGGATCTGAGGAAGGGTTTTTCACCCAGAGAGTAGTGGGGGTCTGGTAAATCAGTGCCTGGGAGGGTCGTGGAAGCCGGAAACCTCACAAACTTTAAAAACTACCTGGATGAAAACTTGAAGCGTCATAATATTCGAGACTACGAGACTAGTGCTAGAAGCTGGGATGAGTGCAAATTTTGTATCGACTTGACAGCACAAAAATGGATGGAATGCAGGGCGTCTTCAGGTTCTTAGATTGTAAGAATTCCTTCTGGGAATCAGGGTGGAAAGCGAATCATTTTCATTAATTAAGTAAAATACATTAGAATGATGAAATCATGAGACATAATCAGATATAACTGGCAAAAGCCAACAAGTATGGCGGCATCTATGGGGAGAGAAACAGAGTGAATGGAATCACTGTTCATAAAAACATATTCATCTGAACGTGGACCACTGACCTCAAATATCATCGCCGGTTTCTTCCTGCACAAGACCGTATTATTGCAACCAAAAGATTGGGATTCATTTCTAAAAGTGAATTGAGATTTAAACTGTTGATATTCACATACTATGGAAGATTTGTTACACTGCTGTAACATAATAGGTGAATGTAGGGGCATAGTTGGAGTCAGTAAGATGTGCAACACAGAAACAGACCCCTTAGCTCAAATTGACCATGCTGACCCGATATCCGAAATCAATCTCGTCCCATTTGCACCCATTACCCTCTTAACCCTTTGTATTAATTTACCATCAAGATATATTTAAATGATGCAATTGCAGCAGCCATCATAATTTCCTCTGGCAGTTCATTCAATACACACACCACTCTTTGCATGAAAAAGTTGCCCCTTAGGTCTCTTTCAAATTTTTCTCCTCTCACCTTAAAACTATCCGCTCTAGTTTTGGACTCTCCCAACCCAGGGAAAGGAACTTGTCTATTTACCCTGTCCATACCCCTTATGATTTGATAAACCTTCACAAGGTGACTCCGCAGCCTCTAATAGACCACAGAGAAAAGCCCCAGCCTTTTCAGCTTCTCACTATAGCTGAAGTACTCTACCACTGGCAACGTCCTGATAAATCATTCTGAACCCTTTCAAGTTTCACGACATCCTTCCTTCTGGAGCGAGACCAGAATTGCACACAATATTCGAAAAGTGACCGAACCAATGTCCTGTACAACAACAACTTTGTCTTTCAATTCCAATACTCAATGCTTTGACCAATAAAGGAATGTATGCAAACGTCTTCTTCACCGTCCTGTCTACCTGAGACATCATTTTCAAGGAATTATGAACCTGCACTCCAAAATCTCTTTGTTCAGCAACACTCCTCACGACCTTACCATTAACTGTATATCTTACCAATTTCTGATATTCCGTTCCAAAATACAGCACCTCACATTCGTCTAAATTAAAATTCATCGGCCACTCCTTGGACAATGGCCCATCTGATTAAGATCCCGTTGTTCACTGAGGAAACTTCACTGCCCACTTCCACTCTAATTTTGGTGTAATCTGCAAACGTCCCAACTGAATCTCCCGTTTTTACATCCAAGTCATTTATATAAATGAGGAAAAGCTGTGGATCCAGCACCGATCCTTGTGGCACATCACTGGTCACAGGCCTCCAACCTTCCATCACCAACCTCTGTTTTCTATCTCGAGGCAATTCTGTCAAAAAGGCTGGGTCTCCCTTAGTTTAATGCGATCTAACCTTGCTAATTACTATACCATGAGGAATCTGTTTGAATGCCTTCCTGAAGTCCACATAGATCACGTCCAAAGTTTTGCCTTCATCAATCCTCTTCGAAACTTCTTCAAAAAACACATCAAGTTTGTGAGACATGAGTATCCAACACAAGGCGCTGTTAATTGTGCTTACTCAGTCCTTGCCAATCAAAATACATGTAAATCCTGTCCCTGAGGATTCCCTCCAAAAACTTGCCTAACGACGTCAGGTTCTCCAGTCCATAGTTCTCTGGCGTTTCCTTACAATAGTTCTAAAATAGTGGCACCACCTGAGCCAACCCCCAATTTTCCGGCAACTCACCTACAGCCAGCAATGATACAAATATCTCAACATTGGGACCTCTTCCCGAGCTCCCAAAAAATCCTAAGGTACATCTAATCAGGTCCTGGGGATTTATCCACCTTTATACTTTTTAAGAAATAAAGCACCGCCTCCTTGGTAAGATAGACATTTTTCAAGATGTCACCATCTATTTCTCCACATTCTGTATCTTTCATGTCTTTGTCCACAGTAAATAATGAAGCAAAAATACTCAATTAGTATTTCCACCATCTCCTGCAATTCCACAAACAGGTTGCCTCCCTGATCTTTGAGGGGTTCTGTTTTCTCCTGAGCTACCCTTTTGTCCTTAATGGATATATGAAGTGCCATTGGTTTCTCCTGAACCTAGTTGCCAAAGCTATCTCATGTCCCCTTTTTGACCTCCTGATTTCCCTCTTCAGTATACTCCTCCTGCCTTTATACTCTTCTAGTATTCACTCAATCTTTGCTGTCATATCTAACACATGCGTCCTTCCTTGTCTTACTAAAACCCCAATTTCTCTCATCATCCAGCATTCCCGAAAGCTATCCGCCTTGCTTTTCACCCAAACAGGAACAGACAGTCGCTGGACTCTCGTTGCCTCATTTTTCAAGGCATCCCATTCTCCACCTGTCCCTTTACCAGAGAACATCTGCCCCAGTCAACTTTGGAAAGTTCTTGCCAGGTACCATCAACATTGGCTTTGCTATCATTTAGAACTTTAACTTTTAGTTCTGGTCAATCCTTTACCATCAGAATATTAAAACTAATACAATTATTCTCGCTGAAGCCAAAGTGCTCCACCACTCACATCTCAATCACTTGTCCTGCCGTATTTCCTTACAGTTGATCAAGTTTTTTTTTAGAATACTTACAGTGCAGAAATAGGCCCTTGGCCCCAACATGACCACACAGAACCGCTGAAGCACAACCCACCCAGACCCATTCCCCCTACGTTTACCCCTTTACCTCATACTCCGGACAATTTAGCATGGCTAATTCACCTAGCCTGCACATTTTTGGACAGTGGGAGGAAACCCACGCAGCCACGAGGAGAATGTGCAAACTCCACACGGTCAGTCGCCTGAGGAGCGAACTGAACCCGGGTCTCTAGCGCTGAGAGGCAGCAGTGCTAACCATTGTGCCACCGTGCCAAGCCTTTTCTAATACATACATCCACATACTGAATCAGAAAATTTTCTTCTGCACATTGAACAAATTCCTCTCCATCTAAACCCTTAACACTACAGAAGTCTGAGTATGTGTTTGGAAAGTTAAAATTCCCTCCCATTCCCACCCTATTATTGTTAGAGATAACTGAGATATCCTTAAAAAATGTTTATCTCAAATTCCCGCTGACTACTGTGTTCATCGGGGAGAGGGGGGTTGGGGGGGGTGGTGGCTGGTCTGCCATACAATCCAAATAAGCTGATCATTGCTTCCTTATTTCTCAATTCAATCCAACTAACTTCGCCCGACGTATTCCGATGAATAGAGTCGAGAGTGTGATGCTGGAAAGCTACCCGAAATCAGGCAGCTTCCAAGGAGCAGGAAAAGCGACTATAACAAGGCAAAGGCCCTTCATCAGGAATAAGGTTGGAGACATAACTGGAAGGGGGGTGGGACGGGGGGAAGGTAGCTAATAGTGCGATAGGTGGATGGAGGTGTGGGTAAAGATGATAGGTCAGAGGGTAGTATAGGGTTCAGAGGTGGGAAGAAAGATAGACAAGTAGTACAGGAGAGTGGTGCTAAGCTGGAAGGCTGGAACTGGGATAAGATTTTGGGGAGCTGGAATGAGGAAACTGGTGAACTCCACATTGGTGCAATGGGATTGCTTGTTGCTGAGGCATTCTTCCTCCAGGCGTCGGGGATTAAGGGGTTGACGATGGTGCAGGCCCAGGACCTGCATGTCTTCGGCAGAGTGGGAGGTGAAATTGAAGTATTCGGCCATGGGGCGTTGGTGTTGATTGGTGCGGGTGTTCCAGAGATGTCCTCTGATGTGCTCTGTGAGGAGGCGTCCTGTCTCTCCAATGTAGATGAGATTACATAAGGATCAATGGATACAGTAAATGACATGTGTGGAAGTGCAGGTGAAACTTTGATGGATGTGGAAGGTTCCTTTGGAGGCTTGGACGGAGGTGAGGGAGAGGGTATGCACAAGATTTGCAGTTGAGGGTAGCACATAAAAGGAGCACCTCTCACTGCCACAATCTTTTCCTACCCACCATATTGCATTACCGGGAATCGCCTGGTCAGTGTAATACAAAAACAATATGTTGTTGCAATTGAAAAGTTATTATTATTTGAAGGATAATGCTAACTAAGCTGAGAAAGGTTTATTTCATTATGAAAGGCACGAAGCACAATCTAAGCCCTTGTCTGTATTTATAAACTGAGGATTTGATAACTCACTGAATCCCTTATAAATTGTTTTGGAAAGTAAACAATTCTTTGTCATGTGTAGCAAATGTTCTAATTTTGCTTGTATATTCAGTCAGCAAATAATGCAAAACGCAAATAGGGAAAAGTGACTTTTTTACTGCATTCTCTGCATCATCTGGCTCAAAAAATTTTGGAATGTGTTTGTTGATATTTTATGAATAAAGTCCGCAATGCAAAACGAAACAGAAAGTTCACTATCGCACGTACTGAATGTAACAGCTTTAATCCATTGTGTAATAAAATACAATATGTTAAAAATCCGGTCTCTCTGACTCTATGTTGTTCAGTTTAAGTCAAGGGCAATTAACATTTGAAGCGATAATCCGAATACTCAGCAGTTCACAGACGGTACAAGATTTCACAATACTTATCTGAAAAATCCTTTATGTTTGTTATACAAATAATGCAAAAAAGTAAGCAACATTAACCTAATGAATTGCTAAATCCTTATGTTCGAACCTAAGTCAATATTATTCCTCCCCATGTAAAATTGTAAAAATTATGACGCGGCAAACACTACTTCAGGAACAATTGGAAGATAGCCACAGCCCTCTGGAACTCACTTTAACAGTCCACAGTGTTCCAGTGGTGGAAAATGGACAACACAGAAACAGGCTAGTTAACCAACCAAGCAAGTACACTGTTACATTCCTTCGTCTTTCTGCAATCCCACAGAAATGCACTAAACTCCTGGAACTTGAAGACGTCATTCATGCCTGCATTAACTGAATAAACAAGCTACCTGTTCTGATCCGACTTTCCAGCACATGGTCCACTGCGTAGAGGGTTTCTACACCTCATGTGCACATCCGAGTTCACTTTAAATGAGTTAAGTTTGGTCACCTCAAGCTACCACCCAAACTGGGCAGTGAGTTCCAGTAGCACCATCATCTTCGGAATGGAAGGGTAGGTCTCATGTTCTCGATCATCCTCCCGTCAATTGTTCTCACTCTGTGTCTTCGTGTATTTTGGTCCCGCGATCGGGGAGACAAGTCTCCATCGAAGACCCTTTTTATTTTGTCCATCCGAATCACATCAAATATCATTTGCCTCACTTTAGGGAAAATGACGCTGCCATTCTCAAAAATCTCTTCTAAATACTCGTCAGTGCAATTCTGTCCTCACTGCTTAGTGATGACGAGTACTGCACACAAAGTCACAGCTGTAAGCCACCCAGTGTTTCCTGTACTTTCTGCATTGCAGATCTGGCAGGTGGTGAGGGAATGTGTTTTGTGTTGTCTGTGTGAGTGAGAGGGTAGTAACTTTTGGAAGGGAACTATGGAATTACTTCTCAGTGTGGATGTCTGACCAGGAGATGGGGCAGAAAATAAATCTTGACAGATATAGTTCGGGCACAATCTATTTGAAGAGTGGGGTTAGTTCATCAGTTGCTCAGGAGTTAGTTTGTGTTTAATACCATCACATCTGTTCTGACACCAGCTGACTAATTACAGAAGAAACTAGATCCTAGACAGAAATCCAGCTTGATGGATGATGAACTGATTTATCTTGATTTAACGCAGTGATCGCTTGCTGAATCATTAACATGCAATGCTGCAAATATTGGGGTTTCCACCACAAAATAGAGTTTTATTGCAAAAGAAATGACGATAAACTAGAACAGATCAAACTACGTACTTATAATGCCGATTAAAATGCAATGAACCCACAGTGCGCGCATAATGCTCATGAAACTCAAAACAATCCATAAATGAAACAAAAGGACACGACTTTCATATATTAAGCAAAACATGACTCGCAGTGCCGTTCCAAAGAAAACAACTCTCATGTAATATTCACACCAGAATCCCTGTATCTCTCACTTTGTGAAATGACTTGCGACAGCTATTTCTAAACTGGAACTGCAGTAAATTCCTTCATGGAGCTACCGCACACTAGACTGCCAATGTACTGTGCTTCAAACAACCTCTTCAGTGCTGTCTCCTTTCCAACACTTCTGTCTCGGACTAACAAAACATTTTCATTCCAAGGCAATGTAATTTACTGAAACTCTCATTTACTTCGCATGAGCACGATCTATTCATCCACTCAGTTCCAGGGTCTTACAGGAACTGAAAGAAATGACAAAAATGATTGAAGGGTAAGTAAAACTTTCACATTTAAGGGTTTCTTCCTTAAACGAAAATTCCAGAACTCTCTAGCAAATCTTTCGGTCTCCATTCATATCATGCTGGGTTGCAAGCATCAAAAATAAACAAAGATTCACTCATGCACAAAGCCACTCAGCCTGTAGCCAAACCTCAAAAGCAATATTTAAAACAAACCTCTGTGATTATAAAATTAACTCCAAGTTAACATTAACTTCAGATGCACAGAGAAGGGGCCCACTGCTTATTCACTTAAAAAAATACTCAAACCAATTGATTTTGCTCTCGACATAAAAATACCACCGCTTTTATTTTCCAAAGTGAGTCCCTTTCTTAATTCCACCTAAACTCTCCGTAGGCTCCGATTGAAATGGAGATCTCTGGAAGCTTCCCAGAAGAAATGAAGAATTTCGCAAGCAATTCCTGCGAAATCTGTAATGATAGGGTTTCCACGGTGTGTCTTTAATCAGAGGCGACATTACTGATCCTCTGCCACTTTGTGACGTTTGGGCACGACATTCTCATGTTTCAATGCCAGTGGCAGAGTGAATCCACAGAGAATCCTCACACTGATTCACACAACTTCAATGGTGTCAGGCACTTACCAGGAATTGTTACAATTGGGAGGGTCACGTAAAATATTCTCCGCACATGATGGATTGAGAACGTCATTGTTTGCCTGAATCTCTTTGTGCAGGCGATCTCTCTGTACTCAATACCGAGGTAACATAATCTCGAAGCCTTTCATTTATATCTGCTGGCATCGCCTGGGGGTCTGTTATATTACAATGTGGTTCAATTCATTCAGTTAATAATTTCAGCAAACAGGTGACAGCAGTGTATTAAGTTGTCAAAGAGTATTTTTAGAACTGAGGTTTATTGGATGATACAGATCTCAATCAGTCAAAGGCAAACATTGGAAAATGTGTGTTGAATAAAATCATTGAAATCTTACAATGTGCTAGCAGATCAATGGGCCCATCGAGTCCACACTGACCCTGCAAAGGGTATCCCACCCAGACCCACCTGCTGGCCCAATGAGGTGGCAGGTCTGGCCACTGAGCCACTGTGCCAAACTATATAATAGCATAGACACCCCAACACCATCTATCCAACTTTGATATCTCATTTTATTTCAGTGTGATCCTTCCCTTGCCTTGGTCCATTTGGAAATTAAATTCCAGTTTGCGAGTGCCTCTCTGAGAAATGTTCGCCAGGTTACCAACGGATGTTCTGTGAAAGGATGATGGTTGGTTAATGGAGCCGACACATTGTTGGTTTTAATAAATCCAACATCGCAATAGAATTCCTCACCTTGCATGCATACAACTTCTGAATCAAATATAACTTCTCCAATTGAGGTAATGATCGAAAGAAGTAAAATACGTTACTGACCAATATCGTCAATGGTTAAATCAGCTCCAATCAACACAGATCTGTTGAAAACTTTACACATCTCAGACCCTTCTAAATTTGAGGAATTCACCCCTGGGTTTGGAACATTTCACTCCCTCATTATGGAACCCTTGCTGTCCAGACATGGTTCTGATCAATCGGTGCTGCACTCTAACTGACATGGACTCTTAACGTCCCAGTAGGTTTTTTTTTAGTATGTATTCCCTGTTTGTTTTCAAGTTGAATGCGTATACTGTACCTTTAGGAGAGAGTGAAGGCTGTTTTGGAGTGAGAATTTGCAGACAACTGTCATGTGACTGTCCAGCAGTCTCAGAGTGTACTGGAAAATTGAAAATATGTAACATTTGGCTGCTTTGTTCACAACAGTTTTATTTCCACCAACCAGTTTAAACTATGCCCCACAATACTTTTCTGGTTGTTTGATTTAATTCGCAGAGGGGTTCACCACTGTGTTGTAACACTTTGTGAGCTTGTCCCGGATTTGGACGCTTTAGGCAGATCCAGTCTGAGCTTTGGACAGATTTGAACAGATTTGGGGTAGAAAAGATCCCAGCAGATTTAAACAGTTGTCGATTATGGTCCTAGATTGTCTAATTCCGGTGACTTGTGTTTGGTTAAATTAAAAGAGAAAAATGGCTCTGAGGATTGCTAAAGAGTTTCTGGGATTTAAAGAAGATTCCCATATTTGACCAGAATGTTTAGAAAGACAGAAAAATACCGTACTTTTAGAATGACCAAGGACAGAAGTAAAGCTGAAATTTTAAGGGAGTTATTCAAACATTTAAAGGTGTTAGCGAATCAGACAAGCGAAGTAGACTTAGAAAAAACTCAAATTACTGTTTTGGAAAATGAAAATCGAACATAAGCAAACAGAGAAAGTGGAAAAAGAAAGGGAGAAAGAAAGAAAAAGAGGTAGAGAAGAAACAGGGAGAGAGGAAAATGAAAGAGAGAGAACGTTCTTAGCTGTGCAAAGAGAAAACAAAAAGACAGAGAGAAAAGAGAGAAAAGCAAGAGAAAATGAGAGAGAATTTGAACGTCAGAAGTTATGACTTAGTCAGGTAAGTAAAGTTAACAGGATGGAGATGAAGAGAGAAGGCAGTGATATTTAAACTGTTAAAACTGTTACATTTTGATGAGAAATATGTTGAAACCTTTTTTATTTCGTTTGCAAAATTGGCTGGGCAGACGTAGGGGCCAGAGGATTTGTAGGAAATGCTGGTTCAGACTAAACTGGTTGGCAGAGCTAGTGAGGTATGTTCAGCAGGTCAGATGAGGGGGAAAGAGATTATGAAGAGGTCAAACAAACTATTCTGAGTGCTTTTGAACTGGTACCCGAAACGTATTGACTGCGGTTCAGAAACATAAAGAAGGAACAATGTTGATAAGGACTTATGTTGACACCGAAAGGAGCAAATGTGGTCCTTTAAAATAGCTGAGACCTATGAGGCTCCATGAGAGATTATTCTGCTGGAGGATTTTAAGAAATCATTTCCAGAAATGATCAGAATACACGTGGATGAACAGAAAGTTCAGAAAGTGAACAGAGCAGCAGAGATGACAAATAAATACACAATAGTGCATAAACCAAGATATAGCTTCGGGCAAGAATTTCACCCTGTGAGGGACAGACATTGTGAGGAGGAGAGATGCTACACTAACAAAGAGTAGAAAACACTGGTTTTACCACAGTAATTGTTTACCACAGGTAAGAAAAAGAAGACCAAGAGAATGGAAAGTATGTGAAAGGCCTCCGGGGTTTTCACTGTAATAGAGTGGGATACACAAAATTGCAGTGACGGTGGTTTCAGAAGAGCACTTGGAAAAGGTGCTTGCTCTACCAGAAAGTGGGAAACATAAGATCACAGTGCTGGTCATTGAAGAAAGGCACTGTAGAAAAATACACGTTAAAAGAAATTAAGCCAGTGGTATTAGTGAAAGTACGAAAGGAAACCCCAACAAAGTCTCGGAGCTGCAGGACAATGCAGAGCCTGGGCAGGGGCTGGATATGGAGTCAGTGCCTGAGCTCAATAAAGAACTCTCCTCTGTGGGCAAAGTTTCGTCAGAAAAAAACAGAGGGAGAAGGGAAAGACGTTGTAATGTTGGGAGATACAGGATGTCACCAGACTCTAATTGTAAGAGATGAACGCATTTGCACTCTTTCAGACCTGTTACCCAAGAGAGTAGTAATTTGTGGGAAAAATGGCAGAAAGTTAGCAGTCCCCCATGAAAGATCAGGTTGTAGTGCCAACTGAGGACTGGGGAACTAATAGTGGGAGTGACACACAGAGTGACTGTGTCAGGAATCCTTATTGTGTAGAAGCCCAACAAAGACCAGGGAACTGACGAGTTAAAAGAAAAATACCCTGGCATATTTTACCAGAGTGTGCAGTGACAAGCTCCCACTATCATGAGTCACAGCATGAAGCAAGAACTACACAAAAAGATGAAGGAGTTGAGGTTCAGTTAGCAGAGGCCACGTTTGATGTAATTTTGCAGAAAACACCTGGATAGTTAGAGGGTCAGACAGAAGTGGTTAGTCCTGAAAGATTAAGAAACTTTCAACAGAAAGAAGAGACAATAAAATATATTAATGTTTCTGTGCACTCAGAAAAGGAAGCAGAGACTATTCCAGAGGTTTATTATCTCAAAGATGTCACCCTAACATGAAAATGGAGACGACAGCAGGTCAGTGCAGAGGAGAAATGGACTGAAATGCAACAGACTGCGTTGCCAGGATCATACAGATAGCAAGTGTTACGGGAAGCAAATGAATTACTGTAGGAGGTCACTGAGGTGTACGAAAGACTCAGGCTAAGGCACAAAAGCTTTTCTAATAGTCTGGAATGCGCAAGGATATGGTTAACGTTTGCCATATATGTCAGACATGCAACTTGTAGATGAGCCACAGGCAGTAATAAAACCAGCAACTTTGTTGACAATTCCTTCATTTGAAGAACTAATCACGTGGATAATGATTGATTGTGTGGGTCCCCGCTGGAGAACTAAATGGGAAAACCAGTTCCTGCTAACCATGATAGATGCGTCTACAAGATTTCTGGAAGCAACTCCATGACAGAATATTCCATAAAAAGGGTGGTTGAGGAGTTAATAGCATTCTTCACGTAATATTGGCGATCCAGAGAGATTCAGTCAGACCAAGAGTCTAATTTTTGTCCTAGGCTGTTTAAGGAAGTCACAGACAGCTTAGGAATAGAGAACTTTAAATCAAGTGCGAATAATCCCGAATCCCAGGAAGCTTTAGAAAGTTGGCATCAGAACCTGAATAACATGTTGAGAGCACACTCTCAGGAACATCCGAATTATTGTGATAGCAGTATCCCATTCGTACTGTTTGCCATTAGTGAAACTCCAAATGGAATCTACCCACTTTGAGTTAATATTCAGATATGAAGTGAGAGGTTCTATGAAATTAATTAAAGAGAAATTGGCAGGACCAAATTCTGAGATCTCACACTTAGATTACGTATCAAAGGTGAGGGAGAGATACATTTCAGTAGGTGAGCTAGGTAAACAGCACATAAAGTGGGCACAGTATAGAATGAAGCAAGTGGCAGATAAAAGCACAGAGATTCATATCTTTTCCCGTGGGGATGACATATTAGTATTGTTACCAGCGATAAGAGATCCCTTCAAAACCAGGTTGAGTGGTCCGGAACAAACTGATAAAAAGCTGAGTCAAGTGAACTGCATGGTAAAGATGCCAGATGGAAAAAAAAACTAGCAGGTATGTCATGTGAACATGCTGAAACCTTAGCATAATAGGGAGAAGGAATGGGAGAAACAGGTGTTATTTATTGACCCACAGAGTGAGGAATCAAATCCAGGTGTTGTCGAATTTGATATGCCTCAAGATATATTAAATAATTAGGAAGTTCTTGAGAAGTGGGATAGGTGAGTAAACTATCTGCCTCAGGAGACAAGAAAGCAGTTGAAATGCTTATGACAGCAGTATGAGGACATTTGCAGGAATAAGTAGAGAGGACTAATGCTATTTTACATGAGATAGGTGTAGGAAATGCTGTTCTCTTAAAAGAACACCCCTCTAAGCATCATTCTTTCAAAGTCAGACAGGTCCAGAAGGAAGTGGAGGCGATGCTCAATGAAGTTACCATCAAACACTGTCAGAGCGAGTGAAGTCACTTTTGCGTTTAGTTCTGAAACCTGATGGGACTCAACAATTTTGCATGGACTATCGGAAGAGCATGCTTTAACAAAATTGAATTCATATCCAACAGTGAGATTGTAGGAATGTGGAGAGAAAGTTGGACAAGTCAGTTGCATCATACAGTTGAACTTAATGCGTGGTTATTGGCAGGTACCTTTATCAGAGACAGCAAAATACATTTCTGCGTTTCTCTCCCCAAATGGGCGATATCAATTCAAAGCGATGCTGATTGGAATGAAGATATACTAGCCAAATTCCTAAGACTCATGCACAGATTTGTGGTTGGTTTAAAAAACTGTGTAGTCTGTTTGAAAATGCAGTCATGTTTACTGGTTCCTGGAAAGATCGCACGGTATTATTGGCACAGCGCTTTGAACGACTACGAGAAGCAAATTTAGTTGCAAACTTAAACAAAACTGAATTCACGAAAGCAGAGGGGACGTTCTTCAGACATTACATCAGCCAAGGAAGGTTAACCCCACGGAACGCAAAGGGGAAGTAATTTGCACAATCAAATGTGAAGAAAAGCGTGCTTCAATTTTTGGGACTAAGTGGATTCATCTGGAAGTTTGCTCCAAGCTTCAACAGTGTCATGGCACTGTTAACAGGTTTGCTAAAAAAGAACACAATGGTTTGGTGGACAGAACAATGCCAGGAGGCATTTGACAATTTTAAACAGTATTAACTACCGCACCAGTTTTAGCTACACAGAAATGTTTGAAATCCTTCAAAGTTTCCATCGATGCTAGTCACACAGGCAAGGGAGTTGTGCTGCTGCGGGAAGGTGATGATGGAACTAAACTGCTCGCTGGTGACATTCAAACAGACTCAACAGCCATCATAAAAAAATGCACGACGATCGATAAAGAATTATTGGGTTAGGTCCTGGCCTGACAACATTTTAATGTGTACGTCACGAACAATGTGGCAAAAACGGTTGCGTATGCAGATCACAGTCCTCTTACGTTCTTGGAACGAATTAAAAAAAGAATATGAGACTATTTCGTTGGAGTATCATGTTACAGACTCTTAATTTGAATCATATATGTTGCAGATCGGAGGAGTACATTAGCAGATACGTTATTACGCATTTAAACGAGAAACGATAGATGTAATTGATTAGATACCAATGTTTTATGTATGTGTGTGGACAGAAGCTAATATGAACATAGGTTAATTATCTTTAATAAAAGAATTCGAATCTCTACAGTGGGCAAACAGGCCATTTGGCCCAATAACTTCACACCGAACCTCTGAAGAATATCAAACCCAGACGCAATCTCCTACACCAATTAATCTATATTTCCTCTGAATAATGCATCTAGCCTAAAGACCCGGAGCACTATGGGCAAATTAATAAAGACTACAGTGTGGGGCAAGACGCAAGTAAATACTCGAATGTTTCTGAATCAGATTTTAAGTCATCAATCCCAGCCCTTTCGAGAAATTAATTACGAGACACACATTGTATCTCTTAAACAAAAAAAATTATTAAATGCACAATAATTTCAGCACAGAGAAAATTGAACGCAAAGCAGTTAGTTAATGTCTGGCTCCACCCTAACAGGCAACATCTTCCTGAGGATTCAATTACATCTCAACGACTGCCATCTGTTTCAGCATAGGGTACCTTCCATACTTGCCAAAACCTATTCCCATGTTTGTGGGATCTCATTAACAGCCAACTTCTGCTATTGCTTAAACGCGATGCTCGGCTTGGTGGTCTCTCTTTCTACAGAAATCAAGACTGTTTCTACGATTAGCCTCCAGTCCTAGCCTTGCAAACAAACAAATCTGGATTGGTTTGTTCCTTTTGCCACAAGCTGTCTCAAAGGCCACACGTTATTTTCGGACAGAAGTTTACAGTTCACACCATTCTCAATGAAAAAAAACAAAGTCAGTGAAGGTTCTATCACCTGTGTTCCCTATTGTTTTGGGTATGTTATTCATGTTCTCTTTTGAGATGTCTAGATGGGTATATGAACAGGAGTGGTTTCGAGGGAAATCGGCCAAATGGAACTGCAACAATTTACAATATCTCGTCGACATCGATGTGTTATACAGAGTTGATTCTGTGATGTACATGTCGAAGATTCCATGACACAAAGGCTGAATTTAGTTTCTCAGCCGTTTCTTTTCTCCCCATTGTACGTTTCTCCATTTCTGACTGGCAAGGAATTATGTTGGTTTTCACCAATTTTGTTTTCTTTGAATACTGATATAACCTTATCCAGAAACGTTAACTTTGATATGATCTCTGCCAGCTTACTCTCATACTCCATTCCATCCCGTCTTAATCAAACCCTTGGTCTTCATTTGCTGACTTCTAAAGTGCTCCCAATTGTCAGAGCTATATTTGTTTCTTCTAAATGTTTTGCATCCATTACTACCTCTAACTTCCCTCGTCAACCAGCTTTTGGCCACTGTTCTGTTTGCACTCTGGCTCCAGACAGGAATAGATAATTGCTGTAGTTCAACACTCTTGTCGTGCATGGTAAAGACATTGGGTTTGAAAATAGAAAGGGGAGATAAGGAAGGATTCTCAGGAGATCGTGGACCATTCAGATTGGAATCAGGAAAATGAAATCATGTCTGACTAATTTAATTTTATTTTTCTGAAGAAATTTCAACTGGAGCAGATGCGGGGAGCCAGCAAATATGTTTAATTTGGACTTCCAGGGAATATATTAAAAGGCACCTCACAAAACGTTCAAAGCCCACAATGTTCGAGGTGGTACATCAGTGTGGATACGGATATGGATAATGGACAGGAAAGAATGAGTGGGATAAATAAATTTGTTACAGGTTGGCAATTCACGATCTTAGGGTTTCACAGGGCAAACATAGCTATGGACATAGCTTGGGTTAATCTGTTGTATCAGCATTTCTTTTCTAATAAACTCCTGTTTTTTTGCTGAAACTATGTTTGCAGCATTGGGTATGTAGAATTCAGGAAGTGATCACTTAGTTAATTCAAAAGAAATAAAGTTGTAATCTACCAAGCTTGACTTCCGTCTGGGGTCTGGCTTGTTCTGGGATTACATCAGCGGGTATCATAACAAAAGTGAGGCTATTAAACACAACCTCCAACTCGTGAGGAACTGATTAACTAACCTCATACTTCGATCAGACTATGTCCTGACTGCACCCCTCCAGTTCCATTTTATACCCTAGATCCTGACTGCACATCCATACTGACATGCAATACTATGTTTCCACTCCGAAAATTACTACCCTGTCAGCCTGCACCAGAGCCAACCCATTTCCCTCTCCCCGTGCCAGACCTATAACACTGGAAGTACATGAGACTTTGGGTGGGTCGCAGCTGTTGTTCTGTGCACAGTTCTGATCACCAGCTAACAGTGAGAACAGAGTTGCAGCGAGGAGATAACTGCAGTTTTGCAAGAATGTTGCTACTATGCGGAATTTACCGCTGCATTGAGGAAAGAAGGATAGGTTAGGTTCATTTTCACCAGAACAGAGGAGAAAGAGAGGTGATGTGATTGAGATGTCCAAGTACATCGTGTCTTGAATCGAGGCCTATTACCAAATGGAGGATCATTTCTCAGTGTCCAAGAGGGATGCTAATTGATGGAAAGGTTACAGGGGACATGAGGACTAAGCCTTTCGTGCAGAAGGTGGTCGTATGTCTGGAATTCACTTTCCAGTTTTGTGGGGAGGGGACGTGTCAGCTGGCAAAGTTCAACTGATTTAAAGGAAACCTCAATCTGCATCTGAAGTGAAGCTGTCTTCAGGGGACCATCTGCTGAAAAGTGGGATGAGAACAGGTAGATGGCTTATTCAGTCGATCCAGTCGTGAATGACCCCTTTCAGTGCCATAACTAACCTGCTGTTGTTTGGGATTGTAGAAAGGCTGAGGGGCATGAAAGCGAATTTACTTAGTGGGCCGAATAGCCTGTCTCTCTGCTGTACATTTCCAGAAGTTCAAAAAAGGGGTTGGAACACTCTGTATTGTTAATGTGAATTCCAGAGGCTGTGGTTACCTTCTAGCTGCTCCTTGAAGAAATGACTTCAGTCTCGTAAGTTTTACAATGCATGAAAAGGAGGAACAATTTTAACAGAGTTTAGAACACACGAATCTATCAATTTCATCATTAGGTTAATATTGCTTGCCTTGTTTAGTTTTTCACATTATAAACGGAAGTTATTTTTTAAAGAAATATTGTGATATCACGTTCTATCCATGAACTGCTGGATATTCGGATTTATCAGTTTATGTTATAATTACTCCTCACATGACCAGAACACAACTGGGAGTCAGAGAGTTCGGAATTATACCATATTACATTTTATTGTACACGAATTAGAGCAGCCACATTCAGTAATTGCAATAGTGGATTGTCTGTTTGTTTTGCATTGTGTATTTTATTCAAGAAACGTCAACAAGCCAATTAAAATTATGTACGTCAGATAATGCAGAAAATGCAAGAGAAATGTTATGTTTCCCTATTTGAAATTTGTGCTCTTTGTTGACTCAATATCCAAGCAAAATTAGAACACATGCGGAACATTATAAGGAATTGTTGACTTTCCAAATCATGCCATGAGGGGCTCTCTAAGTTAATAGATCCTTAGCTTATTATACGGAGAGGGCTTAGATCGTGTTTGGTTCCTTGAATGATGAAATAAAACTTTGCCAGCTGTGTTTGCATTTTCCATTACAACTTCTCAAGGGCAGCAACTCATCTTTTTTGTAAAACAGCACCCACACCAACCCCTGTATGTTAAGTACAGTCGAACAAATGTTTCATACTAGATGAATATCAACACTTTGAAACTCAATTCCAGTTTTTAAATTAAAGTACCTTCTTTGTTTGCAACAAATGGATCTTGTGCCAAGAGACAGCTGTGATGATGTTTCGAGTCCAGTGACCCATTTTCAGATGAAGATGTTCTGATTAAGAGTGATTCTAGTCACTGTTTTTTCTTTCCACAGATGCTGCGGTACCTGCTGAATGTAACCTGTTACTTTTGATTTTGTTTCATTTTATCAACAACCACGCTTTTTTGATTGATTTGATTACAATATCTCAGTTCCCAACTTGCGTACCAGCAGCAATTGTTGGAATCATATTCATCATCCTGAATGTTTTGACACTTCAAATGTTCAACTAGGTAAAGCATGAAGCACTGAATTGCAAGATACACCTCATTCTCTGAATGAAAGCCTTATCTTCCAAAATCCTCGAAATCGCTCAAATTTTACTTTTAAAAGTATGCCCCTTCTCGGCTTGTCAATTGCATCTGCCCAATTAGTTGAAGCCAGGAGTAGCCAGCTTTGAAACGAGTCAGGCTTGTAGCTCTCGTGTTTAAATGTGGCATCTGCACCCTCCTGACCTAGTTAGGTGGTGACATCTTCCGTTGCCCTCTGGGCAGAACGGAGATTGTTTGATCAGTAATTTTCAATTTACATTTTACCTTCTGTCTCTAACAGTTAATTTACTGGCAATTCTGGTTCTCGCATGGGAAAGTGCAGCCGCTCTAAATGCACAATTTGCTGCCTGTTGGCTGTGGCAACGTCGGATTTACTGTTCCTTGTGGCAACTTAACCACTTTGAAATTCCTAGATGTTTCCTGGACATCACACTTCTGTGCAGCGCTATGTTTGTTCTGGTCAGTGCAGCAACAGAGTGTTCCATCTGGCTCACTGTCCTTTTCTCCTTTGATCATTTTGTAGTAATTTGATGCCTGAAACTGAAGAAAAAATAGTGGTCAGAGAAAGCCTTATCTGCATTTCGAGCTAAAACTGGCATTTTGTTCTGTTCAAAAATTATTCATTTTTATTTTCATAATCAATCTAGGAGGACAGTTGACAATGTTATGGTACTGATATATAAACTCAAGTTATTTTACTGATCCATGGGTTTAAATAGTTTTATATCGTTTTAACCTCTTTCATCCCATTTCTGTTAGTTCTTTTGATGAACATTCTGACGGTCAGGCACATTTTGGTGGCCAGTCGGGTCCAAAAGACGTTGAGGGTCATAGTAAGGGAGAGAGTCATAAGGGCACAGAGATGCAGAGCCGAACGAAGTCGACAATTTCCCTCTTCACTATATCCAACAGCTTCATATTAGAGGTGGGTGAACGGTGCAAACGTTTAATACTATAACTTTAAAGGGACAAATGGGGGGAAGTGCAGATATCTAGGCTTTTTTTTACGTACGTCGGAGAAATGCCGAAAGATTTCAGATGCAGCACAAACACATTATTTCATGCAGTGACTCTGTCTAAGTTCAGAGCGAAGTTCATGAATGCAGTGCACCAACTGGTCACGGAAATTCTTCATTAGTGATTCAGCAAAACAACTGAGAAAGCACCACAAGCAACCACAGTGTTTCTAATGCAGGAATTGCATATGTCTGGCCCAGAATCCTTCATCACCACGACATGCATCTGAGGAGAAACACGCAACGTTAGATGGGGATGGATGAAACAGGGTGGGTCACCATTCACCACACTCAGGAACACACTGCCATTCCTGATTAAATGGCGGATTGTCAGACACAGGTTTACACACATAAGGAGCAGCTGGAGGCCTTTCCGCCATTCTAGACTGGTCCTCCTGCCAGCCCAGAGCATTGCAGCTGCTTTTTCCTTCCATGTGTGTCTGAGGACAATCTACGGTGTGGTTCTGTCTCTGTCTGATCTTGAGAATCCCTCTCCTGAATAAAGCACAAGTGACCCGTTGAGCACGTCATGATGCACAGATTGATTTCAATAGCATTTTCCTGGCAACCTTGGAAATATCGAAATATCAGTATCTGTACCTCCTGCACCCTGATATCTTCAGTTCAATGACCTAAGTCCAATGAACGAAAGAAGAAAGAGTATTATTCAGTGAAAGACAGGATTCGATTTATTTTATCCATGTTTGAACCAAGGATGCAAAAAATAATGTTTTTTTTCATGTTGGAGCAGTTTGTGTCCGCACATATATTTTGTTACATCTTGGATCATTAGGTCATACAATGTAGTCGTAGAGTTAGGCCATTTCGCCCATTGAGTCAGCTCTGCCATTCCATCATGAACGATCTTTTTTTTTCAATTCTATTCTTCTTCCATCTCCGCATAACTTTTGATTCACTTGCCAGTCAGGAACCTATATATCTATAGTTCAAATTTATTTGTTATAGATCAGGCCAAACGCTCTCAAAACATTTCAAATTGGAAGATCAGATCCTGACATTTCTACTTGTTTTGAGCAGATGTGCAGTGGATGTTCCAGGAGTGATGGAGCTGTTCAACATTCCTCAATTTTAATGGAAACATGATTTATTCACAAATGACCAAATAGAACACAAACAAAAGAGAATAGAATACAAAACAATTAACCTATTGGAAAACCCAACAAACTGTCCCAACGTAATGTTTTCTCTGAAGTCCTGCAACAATCTTCATAAACACCGCTTGCCACACAAGATAACATCAACATGGGGTCTTACAGGAAAGATTTCAGAGAGGGATTCAGCATGGAACAACTTCTTCAATGCTGCTGCTACTTTGAACAACAGTCTTAAAAACCTCACAGCTTGCTGACACCAAACGAATCTAAATCTGACTAAGCTGGGAGAATTGGCCCCTCGCCATTCATTGGAAAAATGTTTTTTACACTTGAAAGCCTTTTACATGCGGCAGTACTTGTTATCTGACATGACATTGGCTCTCCAACCCATCCAAGATGGACATCACGGAAGCGTTGTGAGACAGAAAAAAATCAGCTTGTTAGGTGTATGTTGATTTTAACTAATATAGAGATTCTGTCAAAGAAATTTTTATAAGCTAAGAAATTTCTTCGAGTGTTGTAACTGACCACAAAAGAAGCAGGAATGGCATTTTTGTAATAAGCTTATAGTTTGTAGGTGTGCTTTTTGAACTATCAAAATAATAAAAGATGATCTCAGAAGTCAGAAGGTTAAAAAAGAGGAACTGGATACAATAGCAGGAAGGCTGTAACGAACAAGGACAGCCAAATAAGACAGATTTAAAAGGAAAACAAGTGAGGTAATTAATAAGTATGATCGGCTTAAGCTTGGGTGCAGGGAATAACCAAATAAGGGGATAGAATGAAATAGACACTTATGATAGGTTTATTGCATCGTGTATGGGTGTCGAGAGACCCCTCAGAAAAGTATTAAAACTCTCTGTATTTTGCTGTCGGGCGTGACTCTCCTTGTAGAGCCGCCCATCTTGAAAGATGTTCGAATAAATGTACTGCTTCGGAACTCTTTCACTCGGACTTGAAATTATTTATTATTTGAGTTCGTTTCTCAAACGTTTGGGCTCGTCCGGGATGAACTTCAGCTCCTAAAAAGGCTCCCACCGTCAATAACTGAGAAGGGGCGCCCCGTTCCTTTAGAACAGTCTCGTGTATTTCAGCGGTGGGTGACTTGAGGGATTGCCTGAACTGAATCCTTTAAGAGTCGTTCCGAACCAGTTGGTAATGAGTGTGTGTACCTTGAGTTGGACTAAAGGGGACTTTTGGTGGGGCCCAAAGGGGAATGCACAACCGGAAGATGTCTAATAGCCAGGTAACTCTGTGCACAGACCAAGGTAAGACAACTGACTTTTAAATACTACCTTGGTGGCTGGGGCTTGGGATTTAGTTGCCATTAGGGAGTAACGAAAGTAACCTGGGGGTTCGTTAGAACCAAACTCCTACCTCGAGTTGTACTCGAGGTTTCTGGTTCATTGGGTTGGGACCCCAAATCCCTAGTTCACCACCTCTATCCCCCTGAAAGGTATTAGATAATTTACCCCCGTCATATGGAAGATTTCCAACAGCCCCTGGCGGTTTCTGGTGCGAGTCAGGGGCAGGCAGTTGGAAGGGGCAGGAGGTTGAAGGTCCCACCACGTCTGAGACAAAACAGGAATTGGATAAAAGTCAGGTCCGGATTGCAAAGCGCACCCGAAGCCAAATGGAAAGATTAGAAGAAAGTGAAGGGGGGTGCGGTCTCGATCGGGAAAAGATTAAAATTATTTAAAAATTGTTAATAAGGGTAATTGGAGAAGCCGCCCTGAAGTCGCAGAATTTAATGAAGGCATTTGAGGTATGTCAAGAAAAGGAAGAGTTTTTACAAAGACTGAAGGACTCGATGCGCAAATATCCTGAGGTGGATTTAATGGGGCCAGTAGGGAAAGGTTTGTTGAAAATAAACTCTGTGACTAAATCTTGGCCAGATATTCAGAAGAAAATACAGAAACTAGAGGAATGGAGTGAGAAACCATTAGATGAATTGCTGCGGAAGGCTCAGAGAGTATTTGTAAGGAGAGAGACGAAAAGCAGAAAAACAGGCAAAAATAATAATAGCCACCATTGCTGTGATAATAAAGAAAAAGACAAAAGTAAAAGGAGAAAGAAACTGCAATGGTCAGGGAGGAGATGTTAAGGGATCTGGTGGACAGGAACAAGTATCAAAGTGGAAATCCCCACAGGCAGGATGATATTACTGTGAAAAGACAGGTCACTTTAAGAGAGAGTGTCCAGATCTGAAAAAGGAAGCAAAGGCAAAACCATTTATGAACCTTGATGAAAAGTAGGGGTGTCAGGAGTTCCTACCCTCGGGGACCCATCAGGAACCCTTGATAAATTTAAAGATGGAACTTTATAAAGAGGATGTAGTTTTCCAAGTTGATATGGGGGCAGTAAGGTCATCCTTAAATTCTAAGCCCAGGGGAGCGGGAACAAAGAGTTAGTTGGAATATGGCGGCAGTTTTGAGATAAGAGGCACGAAGAATCAGTTTTGCGCTCATGACATGGTACTGTCACCAAATTGGGAATGAATTAACTGTAAATGGTGCAATGAAATCTGTTGAGGTTCTTAAAAATGAGTGTGCTCGAGCAAAACAATTACAGAAACAGTATGAAATGTCACAAGTGACTGGTAAAGAAACAGAACTGCGCAATTACAGTTTTTAAAATGTTTTAGTCACTTGTTGCGTTTCCACCCTGAATTACAGATATATAATTACTAATTAATATATATAATATATCCATTGTGCTAGCCTGAAATCAATATAAATTGGCAGGATCCCTTCACACAATCTCAGTGACCTGTTATATTGATTCATAGTTAATTTAAAACATGAACTGTATTAATTCATCCATAAGTAAAGAATGGAAAGCTACATTACTGGCTGACGAGGTAACTAAAGAAGCAACCTGAATCCACAGGAAGCTGTGTTTTATTCCCCATTACGTACTGTCCCAGGTTCTCGGGAAGATCCTAACTCTGGACACTGCTAATCCCAGAAACTAAAGATTTGTTCTTAAAGAAGCAAATGTTGGCTTGTCCTCCTCTTCGTTTTTCCCCAGGAAACATGGTTTACTGGCACAGACCCCGCCCCTTGCATTCGCTGTGCATTCGCTCAGACTGGGAGATTGGGTCTTAGTAAAGTCAAGAACAGAGATTAAATTGCAACCAGACTGGGAAGGGCTGTACTAGGCTCTCTTGTCCACTGAAACAGCGATAAGGACGGCGGAGAAAGGCTGGACTCACTACACTTTGATCAAAGGGACAGTGGAATTTCCAGTTGAGGAAGAAGTCTGGACAGCTGAATCAACGCCAGAACCGCTGGTACTCAGGCTAAAGAGACTTCGACTAACTGATTATAAAGTGGTGACGCGAGTGCGGGATTATTTCTGTCGGATTGTGTATTAAATTGTTTTGTGATTCAGCACGATTTTTTAGAATGTTGGGGATGCTTAGAGTTATGATAGTAGCCCTCTTAAAATTGGGATTTTGTCAAAGATTATTTTCATGTGTGTTATTAAGGGTCCCTGAGTCTGATAATCTCCAAGTAACAGACCTAATGCATGCAGCTTGGTAAATTGTGGGAATGGAGATAATCAGAGACAGTATAGCAGCTCAGTGATACATCTTAAGTCCTTTGGGCATGGCCTCGGGGATGGTACTTGGCATAATAGTCTCGTCACAGTACATCGGGCCCCCTATTTGGGATAGAAATGAAGATAAACAGTAATGATTTCTTGGGCTGTTGTTTTGGAATTAGCGTAGGACAGGCAAAACGGGCAGAACTACTGGATGATGAGGTACAACCTTTCACCCCTCCCGATCACCTTACAGTAGTCAACATTATAGTGGCTAAGGACTTAAAACAGACCACCGATATAGAAACTGGATACGGGGATACAAATGCTTGGGCTGAATGGGTGAAATATACTGTGAAAAGTCTGAACAAAAGCAATTGCTATGCATGTGCCTCAGGCAGACCGATGGCTCACATGGTCCCCTTTCTGCTCGGGTGGAAACAAGACAGGGCTGGTATAATATACATAATAGCCCTGTGTCAGGATGAGACGGCGTGGGACAACACAGGCTGTCAGTCATTGCTGATGTTGTTGCCTCCTCTGAAGAAGGATGAATTAAAAATTCCCCCTTCATTTTCGGACGTGGTCGGGGATCACACCTCCTGTGTACAAAGGCAGGAGTCGGACTGGTCCCGATTTCTAGGAGACTTAAAGTCATGCTTGGAAATTGAATCGATTCAGAGACAGAGTGGGGAGGGAACTGTTCAGCTTTAAAGATACCCTGAGTGGACTTGTGGTGGTACTATGGCGGAAAGTCTCTGAGACCTACTATGCCCTCTGACTGGCGAGACACTTGTGCAATTGTACAATTGGTTATTCCATTCACCCTAGCATTTGAACGAGGTGAGATTCCTGAAATGAACAAAAGGAGGAGGACACAGTCAGTCTTTGCTACCTCCTTTGATGATGATATTTATTTGGATTTGATAGGGTTTCCTAGAAGGGTTCTGGACGAATCTAAGGCCCGTAACCAGATTCCAGCTGGATTTGAGTCTCTCTATTGGTGGGTTACGATTAATAAAAATGTCGATTGGATTAATTACATCTTTTACAACCTACAAAGATGTATAAATTACACCAGAAACGGTGTTAAAGGAATAACTGACCAGTTCGATGCCGCAAGCAGGATGGCCTTGGAAAATAGAATGGCCTTAGATAGGATGTTGGCAGAAAAATGGGGAGTTTGTGTTATGTTCGGGGAAAGTTGATGTAGCTTTATTCTGAATAACACGGGCCCAGACGGCTCGATTACTCGAACCTTACAAGGATTGACGACACTCTAACGTGAATTGGCTGAAAATTCTGAGGGGACACTTCAATAACGGGGTGGTTGGAGTCTTGGTTCGGCAAATGGAAAGGGGTTGTGGTTTCTATTGGTCATTGGGATACTGGCAGCTCTTGGCTGCTGTATTGTTCCTTGTATTCGGGGTCTCGCTCAGAGAATGATCGAGACTGCCTTGACCAAACAGATGCCTCTGAATGGTATGTAGGGGGACGGCCTTTACTTGTTAACAACTTATGATGTTGAGAATACCCTCGAAGGCGTTTCCAAAGTAGATGAACTTTCAGGTCTGAGGCTCACTAGCATGGAGGACTCATTGTCCCAGAATCAATGAGATCAACATACACTGACAAAAAGAAAAGAAGCGATTGAGAGAGAAAAAATTCAGCTTTTCAGATGTTTGTTGATTTTAATGAATAACGGTCTTTTAAAGAAATAGTTTTAAGCTAGGAAATAACTGTTGAATGTTGTAACTGACCACAAAATAAGCAGCAAAGTTTATAGGTCTGCCTTTTGGACTATCAAAATAGTAAAGGATGATCTCAGAAGTCAGAAATTTAAAGAAGAGGAACTGGATACAATAGCAGGAAGGCTATAACGAACAAGGACAGCCAAATAAGACAGATTTAAAAGGAAAACAAGTGAGGTAATTAATAAGTATGATCGGCTTAAGCTTGGGTGCAGGGAATAACCAAATAAGGGGATAGAATGAAACAGACACATATGATAGGTTTATTGCTTAGTGTATGGGTGTCGAGAGAAAAGTATTTAAAAACTCTGTATTTTACTGTTGAGCGTGACTCTCCTCGTAGACCCGCCCATATTTAAAGATGTTTGAATAAATGGACTGCTTCGGAACTCTTTGACTTGGACTGAAAATTATTGATTAAGTGGGTTTGTTTCTCATACGCTGCATTTACAAACATTCTAAGAAAAAATCCCAAGGACATCAAAACCTGAGGAGAGGAGCAGAATCATCACACACTCAATGTCCTGGCCTCTCCAGCCCTCTACGGTAATAATGTCCTCAGGTTAGCCATCCTTTGGCTGAAGAAATTAATCTTCATCTCAATTTTAAAACTGGTCCCTTCGCTCTGAGGCTGTGCCCTCAGGTTGTACTCTCTGCTATATGTGAAGAAGTTATAAGTAGAAGCTGAAATGGGAGAATGCTTCACAAAAGGAAGTACAATGCTAATCTGAGGCTGTGAATGACAGTCCACAGGACAGCTTGGAATTGGTGGACTGGACCGTGTTCAAGTATTAAGAAGAAAACCTGGATGTCTAACCACCATCACGGATATTATTTGCAAATGCGTGGAAGACTGCATATTTAAAAAGTCAATCTGAGTGTTTCCCAAGGGAATCCACTCCCAACTGAAGACCAGACAGGCAAGATTCGAGTGGGAAGAGCCAGACTTAAATAGAGAATGCAAATCTGAACTTCACAGGGCCAACAGGGATGATAAGAGGGAGTACCAGACGTGAGAGGCCCATACTAACTTTGCACATCCCGCCGACTATGGCAAGGACTAAAGAATATTACTGGATGCAAAATATAGCTGAGAAAGATAGCAAAGACAGATCCCTCCCTGAGGGGCTCAATCCTTTCTCTGCTCAGTTTGAGCAGAATGCCAGTGACGCAGTGACACCTGCCCCAAAAGCCCCAGAAACACCTGTTCCTTCGGTCACCGCTGCACATGTCAAAACAGTTTTACTGAGAGACACCACAAGGAAAGCGACAGGCCTGGATGGAGTCCCTGGCCATGTGCCTGGATGCTGTGCGACTGGTGGAGGAATTCACCGAATCTTCTAACTCTCCGTTCAACAAGGTGAAGTCCTCATTTCCTTGAAGAAGACCACCACCATCCCTGTACCTAAGAAAGCACATGCAATGTCACAACTTGCGTCCCCACCTATTTTTGTGACATCTTCAAACTTAGCAACAGTGCTTTCACGTAAATCCTGCAAGTCCTTCATATACACATTAATTCATTTGATATGTTGGAGCTTTTTGTCTAGGTAAATATTGTTGTGTATTGGATCTGATTGTGCTTGCATGGAATATTATTGTGCATTGGAGCATAAATATTGTTTGTATCGAAGATGTTTGAGTTTATATCAAAATATTGTTGCATGTTAGGTCTGTTCCTGTTTATTAAATCCTGGTGTGTATTGCAGCTTTTCCTACTGTACATCAACACTGTATTAGTTCATATTAAGGTGGTGCCTTTCTTCTCCCATCAGTAATATTGTATCTGATGGTGTGGGCCTGCTGCTGCTCTCTTGCAGCACTTTGGGATGGATCTGCTGCCCCAGCATTGGGCAGAGAGCGGCAGCACAGAGCAGGGGCAGTCGCGTTTGAGCGGTAGTGGGGAATGGTCATGCAGTGAAAATGAAGAGAGTTAAATGCAGGAAAAGAGGGAGGGTTAAAGATAGAAAAATAAGAGCATTTAATAGAAATTCATAGGGGCAGAACTATACATGGAATAAGTGGGAGAGTCCAGATTACAGGGACTTGGGAGAGGGTTAATTCAGGGCAAGATGCAGGGTCTATAATGAAGTCTGCCATACGGATCTCATTGAATATGAGTCCCCTGATTGGGGTTGTTACCCTGTTAACATCAGGGAGTCCTGGCAGAAAGATATAAATAGGACTGTCAGGGGTTATGCTCACTGAATGAGTCTGCTTTGTATTGGCTGGGTCAGCAGCATGTATTATTCAACTGTGAATGCAGAGTGACTTGATGATAGACTACCATCTTTGCAGAACTTGAGAGGATATAATATAGAATAGGAGGGAGACAGTTGAACACGGGGAAGTTACCTAAGAAGGAAAGGAAGGGGAGTTAACACTGAGTAACAGAAAAAGAAATAAATAGAGACCAATGAGGATAACGTTGAATACAGCATGGCAGGGACAGTGTTAAATGCAGGGGAACAGAAATGCTTAAATCCAGAGTGGGGAGGATTAAACAAGGAACAATTGTGAGAGGGCGAATTCGAGAATAAGAGGGAGAAAGTTGAATACAGAGTAAAGATTAATGGTTGGCACGCATAAAAGTCGATAAATCCTCAGGACTTGAAAAGGTGTACCCGAGACCTCTGAGCAAAGCTAGGGAAGCGATTGCTGGTCCCCTTGCTGAAAAAACTTGTGTCATCGATGTGCTGGAACACTGGAAGTTGGCTGACGTGCTTCCACCATTTCAAAAGGGTGGGAAGGACAAGCCCGTGTGCTTTAGAACGGTGAGCCTGATGTCGATGGTGGGCAAATTGTTGGCTGGAATCCTGAGCGAATGGACATACATGTATTTGGACAGGCAAGGACTGATTAGTAACAGTCGACATGGCTTTGTGTGGGTAAAATCACGTCTCACAGACGTGATTGAGGTTTTTGAAGAAATAACAAAGAATATTGATGAGTGCAGAATCGTGGAAGTGATCTCTACGGACCTCAGTAAGGCATCCGAGAAGGTTCTGCATGGTTAGCTTAGTTGGATCTCATGGAATACAGGGAAAACTAGCCATTTTGATTAAGAACTGATTCAATGGTTGAAGGTAGAGGGTGATTTTGAAGATTTCTTTTTCAGATGGAGGTCTGTGATCAGTGGACTGCCGCAATGATTGGTGCTGGGTCAACTCTTTTTCGTCATTTATATAAATGATTTCGATTTGGGCAGAAGAGGCATAGTTAGCAAGTTTGTAGATGACACCAAAATTGGAGATGTCGTTGACAGTGAAAAGGGTGACTTTAGATTACAACGGGATCTTGATCAGATTGGCCAATGGGCTGAGAAGTGATAGATGGTGTTTAATTTAGATAAATGAGAGATGTTGCAGTTTGGGAAAGAAAATTTTAGCTGGATTTATGCAATTAATGTATATGTCCTCGCGAATGTTGCAGAACAAAGACATCTCGGAGTGCAGGTTCATAACTCCTTGAATGTGGATTCGCAGATGGATAGGATAGTGAAGAAGGCTATTGGTATGTTTTCTTTTACTGTCAGAGTATTGAGTGCAGGGGTTGGGAGGTTATGTTGCGGCCGTAAAGGACATTTGTTCGGCCACTTTTGGAATATTGCATGCAATTCTGGTCTCCTTCCTATCAGAAGGATGTTGTAAAACTTGGAAGGGTTCAGAAAGGATCTACAGAAATATTGCTAGGGTTGGATGATTTGAGCTATAGGGAGATGTGGAAAAGGCTCGAGCTATTTTTCTGGAGTCTGAGGTGTGGCCTAATCAGGGATTATAAAATTATGAATGGCATGGACAGAATAAACAGACAAGGTCTCTTCTCTGAGTTGGGGGGAGTCCAGAACTAGAGGGCAAAGGTTGCGGGTGATATGGGACAGATATAAAAGAGACCTAAGGGTCAACTTTGTCACGCACAGTGTGGCACGTGTACAGAATGACTTGCCAGAGGAAGTGGTGGAGGCTAGTATAATTGCATCAATTTAAATACATCTGGATGTGTGTACGAATAGGAAGGGTTTGGAGGGATATGGGACGGGTGCTGGCAGGTGGAACTAGATTCAGCTGGGATATCTGTTCGTCATGGACGAGTTTGATGTTAGGGTCTGTTTCCGTGCTGTACATCTCTATAACACTATGACTCCAGTCGAGACGATGTACAGCTGTCGTCAGTGTTGGGGGGGAGGAGCATTGCCTTCAGATGAACTACTAACACATCGCCTCATCCCTTCAAATTCCAAAAACATCAACATTTAGCCTTACTTTCACTCTGTCCATTGAGACAATTAGTTGCCTCCCTGTTGCATTGCCCGCCAGGATCGCTTCTCTCCACCTCACCAACTAATCCTCATTCCTAAACATATTGTCGTTGATCCTCACACAAATTCCCACTACCCACGCCTTCCCTTTCCCGCGTGACTTGGCTTTTTTTCAAGTAGAACAGTGTGGATTGACATAAGACTCATCTGCTATTTTTGTCCTCAAATGAGAGGGGATGAATGGACTTGTGCTGTTCCCCTTTGGCATCTCAAAATGAATTAAATTGCCTTCTCCAATTCCTCTGTTATAGTTTCAAGAAGGGGCTTTGTTTTTATTCATTCAGGGGATGAGGGCGTCTCTGGCGAACACGAGCATTCATTGTCCATCCCTAATTGCCCAGAGGGCAGGTAAGTGTCTACCGCAATGTTGTGGGTCGGGAGTCACATGTAGTACTTACCAGAGAAGAACAGCAGTTTCCCTCTCTAAAGGGTATGTGTGAACCGACAACCAGTCCTCATTTGCCTCTTTAATTCCAGACTTTTATTGAATTCAAATGCCATCATCTGCTGTATCTGCGGCACCAGGACATTACCTGAGTCTCTGGATTGACAGTCCAGTGATAATTCCACTAGGCCATTGCCTGCTCCTGTTGAAGGGCCCCCTCCGGTGTAAAAGGCTGGAGAAGGTGCTGAACAAAACAAAAATAACTGCGGAAGCTGTAAATCAGAAACAACAACAGAAAGTGCTGTTCATTCAATCAACTCATTGTCTGCATCAATATGCGACCTCATCCAAGTCTGACATTCTGACAATCCAGGCCATTGCGTGAGTCAATCTTCCATTTATGGACTCGATTAGATGCCTCCTAGACTGGAGGTGATCGCCTACAACTTCTTCCGTCAGGCAGAAGGTACAGCACGCTGAACACACACACCAGCAGGTTCAGGAACAGCCTCTGAGCAGCCGTTATTCGACTATTGAGTGGACTCTCTTGACTCGAGTTATTCTGTGTTTTTCTTACGTTGATTCTCTTATACACCCCATGCAATGTAACCTGTATGCCTCTGTCAAAATCTTTTGTTCTGTACATCTTTGCTTAATGTGATCAGCTTGTAAACAAAGTTTTTTTCACTGGACGTTCGTGCAGGTGACAATAAAGCAGTCAAATTGAATCAAATCAAATTCAGCCGTCCCGATCAGATATCCTAAATTGTCCCATTTGGCCTATAACCCTCTAAACCTTTCCTATTCATACCCCCATAAACACTTCGCAAAGGACAAGGTGAACAATGCACCAGAAATGTTGGGGACCAGAGGTGATAGAATCTTCACTGACTTTTTGTTGTTTATATTCCTTTAATAAAATGTGTTTCGAGCTGTGAACTGGGAACTGTTTGCTGAGAATAATTTGTGGCCGTTTAGACAGCTTGTGGTAAAAGAGACAGATGAAACAGTCTTTGTTAGTTTGTTAAACCAAGCCTTGGGGCTAATTGTCGGATGAGTCTGGATTGAAATAGCTTCTCCTGACAAAGCGACCACAGGTAGGACTACCTGAGAACAGCAAATCATTTTAGGCCAGCCTATATGACATGAAGGGCACAGACAGCGTGGCATCCCAGTTGTTCCTGTTCTCTATTACGGAGGTCTTGGACGACAGCAGACAGGAGAGTCTGCACCACCAGTTACCTCTGGAGGAGCTGCCCACTGCGCTCAAGTCCTTAGAAAAGAGTAAAATTTCCAGAAGTGATGGCTTACCACCTGAGTTGTTTTCACCTCCTTTGCCACTTGATTGGTGCGGACCTGTTGGAAGTGGACAACAGTATGCTTTAAACAGGTAGCCTGTGTGAATCCAACAGGAAAGTTATTATTCCTCTCATCTACGATTAGAAGGTGGACAGAGAAAGTGACGGCGCATTTCACTGCAAAATGCAGTTTATCAAATCTTGCCTGAGATCATGGCCAACTAGATTAGTTCTGCCGTGGGATCCGTGATTCACCCAACCAAACCTGTGCTTTACTGGGCAGGATGATTTCTGACTGCCTCGTGCTCCTCAGAGTAATACTTCTCTACGTGTGGGAAATTAAGTTTGGAAATCTGACTTATCAGCTTGGACCAGGAGGAGTCATTCGATCGGAAATCTCACTCCAAAATGTTGGACGCACTGTCCAAAACTAGATTTGTGGATGAGACCTGCAATTGAATTCGACTACTCTGCACCAACAGCGTTAGGGCAGTATTAGCAAATGGGTGAGAATCAGAAGTCTTCCCGAACAGTCCTTTAATCAGGCATCATGCCCATTGTCACCTTTTCTGTTTGATTATTGTACTAGGGGTGATTGAATAATTGTTGTGATTCATTCAGAAGTTTTTTCTTTACCCGGCAGCAATTGCTTATTCACTGAGAATTCAATCCAGTTTTGCCCATTTATACTTCACGTCCTTGTTGTTCTCTTTATTTGGATTCAGGGCTCTCAGTTCCAAATTCAATTTCTTCATTCTCCGTCTTCATAAACAAATTTCGCATTTTATGGTCATTCTTCCCAAATACAATGATATTGCCACATAATTCTATCTCATTATGTCTGTAATTTTTGGAGAACATTTTTGCATGTTTACATCTGTACTCTTGCATCAATCCAATGCTGCGAGATGTAAGAAGTTACTCCTTTGAATGTGCATTGTGGCTTGAGTTATTGGACAGTTATGAACAGTTCAACATATTGATGCATTCTTTCAATCTGTTTCTGAACAAATACTCAAGCATCATCATAAAGACAATTTTCTTTAAAAAAAAAGTTAGGTTTTGACAGGAACTATGTCACATTATACATACATTATTGAGGACCCCCAGAAAATCAAAAAGTAATGCATTGGTAAAAACTTTGATCAAAAATCTCTGAGGCATGGGAGGGAAGTGTTTGACATTCGGAGTTTAGGTATGAGGAGCAGTTTCACAAATTCGGCCTGTTTTCTGTAGGAAATAGAAGACAGGATAGATCGAGGTAGGTTATTTCCACTGGTGGGGGATTCAAGAGCTAAGGGACGTCGTCAGAGAATTAGAGCCAGAGTATTCAGGGGAGATTGCAGGAAGTACATCTACACAGAAAGAGTCAGGAATGTTTGAAAATCTCATCCGCAAACCGCAGTGAATGTTAGACTAGTTGTTAACTTCAAATATGAGATAAAGGAAAGGTATTAAGGGATAAGGCTCAAAAACCAGAATATGGGGTTAGGCTACAGACCAGTCATTGAATGGCAGAACAGGCTTGAGGAGGTGAAAGGCCTTTTGCTATGTTCAACTGATTCGCAATCTCCACCCAGAGCCTTTCCAAGGTATCTCTGCTTATGTATTGCCCATAACCACTAACACGTGACCCATGCCGCTCTGTGCAACTGCCTCTCCAGCAGGTGTTTGAACTGCAGATCCATAGTGACACCCATGGAGAGGCACAGAGAGATCCTCCCGGGGGCAAGGAAGGACCTTTTTACAGAAAACAAATGATAAACACAGTCTGAAAACTTATGTAACTACATAAACCGGAGCACAGCCAGGCAAAGACACACCCTGCATTTGCACAATACTGCACGAGAAGAAAAAAGGAGATTGGGAGGGTGGTGACCTGATTGTGGTCAACGAAATCAGGAAGGGTATGGACAGGTAGATAGAGATAAGCTTTTTCCCAGGATGAGGGATGCAATAACGAGAAGTTACGCGTTCAAGGTGAGAGGTGAAAAGCTTAAGGGGGATATGCCCAGCAAGTACTTTACCCAGAAGGTGATAGGTGCCTGGAACGGGTTGCCAGAAGACGTAGTGGAGGCAGGCATGGTTGATTCAATTAAGGTGTGTCTGCACAGATGCATCAGTAGGTGGCTAGCAGAGGAATACAGATGCTTAGGAACTGGGCAAAAGATTTAGAGAGTAGATTTGAATTGGCTCATGCTTGGAGAGCGGAAACACGTGTTCCTAGACTGTAATTTTTCTTTGTTCTTTGTTCTCTGGACACCTGCACTCAAAGACATACACACAGAGTCACAGAACCAGTATGACTCGCTGACACACACAAACAAAGACAGATTATATTGTTCACAGATAGAAATGCAACAGACACCAGGTGCAAAACACACATAGATACATAGGCATAGTAACAGACACCCACACAAGTAGATTCAGCGTCATAGAAGCACTCTCATTCAGATTGAATAACATACGCAAACACACAAACACTGCAATATATAGTCAACAAAACACTTCCATCCCTGCATGCAGAATGAAGCACATAAACAGATACAGAAAGACATTCACAATGTGTCACAGAATCATATCCAAAGGTAAAGACTGACGAACATACACAATGTGATACTCCCACAAAGGCCCGTGCATTTTGTGTTTTGCAAAATTACATCCTGGGATAAAATCAATGAATGAATGGATCAGGGATGGATTTGATCCAATGCACGTGAACATATACTAAACTGAGATAGCAAGTGTCTGACATCGTCGATGAGAGAAAAAAAGACATAGAGGTAGAGAGAGGGAGAGATAGAGACAGAGAATTAGATAGACAAATAGAGATGGAGAAAGAGAAAGAGAAACAGGATAGACAGACAGACAGAGTGAGGGAGACAGTACAAGAGAGACTGAATCAAACACAGAAAGAGAGAGATTGACAGCAAGACATTCAGACATTGGGAGAGGGATACTGGGACTGACAAAGAGTGGAACGGAGGGACAGAGACAAAGACATATAGAAAGAAGCAGAGAAATAGAGAGAGTGCAATATTCATGTGATGAGAGGATCCAGGAGCTGGGCTCAAGAAATTCTCTCAAAAATAAGAAGTGAACGGAATAATAACCAACTGAGCCCAGAGGCTCACCAGACCCTAAAACCTTTCCCCTGATGTTATAAACAGTTTATTCTGAGTTGTACAGAAAGAGGCTGACAAAAAATCATTATAGAGGAGCAACTACTCCTGTCATTCCCCCTCCTCCCCTGCAGAGATCTCTCCTGCCAGTCATCAACACTGATCCACAGGGCAGTCGGTGAAGACCCAAATTTCCAGCTGAACCCATCACTCACAGCTAGTCCGTGATTTCAAATCACTCCTGCAGCATCCTTTCATTCTTCCCTGCCCCTGACAGTTATCTCTTGCCACCTTACCTGCTGTCACGTTTTCAATATTTTTGAAGGTGGAGGTGGGCAAATTCTCTTTCGGGTTCAGGTGGTGGGTGTGTGGGTTGGACATGGATGGTCCTCGGGTGCACATGGAAATGTGGGCTTGTTGTTACAATTTGAAGAGCCGTGACCGTCTGGGCTGGGAGGAAGACAACAATCAAATGGTTGTATGGTCTCCTACAGCTCAGTGTCTGTGTGTCTCCGTGTGTGTCAATCGTCAGTCAATCAGGAATATCAGCGTGTTCCTGAGCATGGTGAATGGTGACCGATCCTTTTTCCCCAACCCCACCCATCACTGGATGTTATGCTCAGATCCGTGTGCTTGTGCTGAGGAATCCTGTCCGTACGTATGCATTGCCTACACTGTGAACACTGCGCCTGCCTGTGGAGCTCTCTCAGTTGTGTCGCTGAGTCCTTACGTGAAGTATTTAGATGACCAGTTCTTGCACAGCATTCGTGAACTTGGAAAGAGTTACTGCACAAATTTGTTCATTTTTGTGCTGGAGCTGAAATCGGTCAACATAACTCCGCTGTATTTAAGAATGTCGAGAAGATAGTATTTTTTCATGGTTGATTCTTTTATTGCAAAAGTATAAGATGCTTGCACCTTTCACTACCCACAGAAGGATGAAGCTGATGGATGTGGTGAAGAGGGAAATCACTAAATTCCTCCGGCTCTCCATTACTGTGTCTTTGTGACTCTCCCCCTTCCCCTGATCCCTCAGGCTCCTGCATACACGACTAGCCACTAAAGTGTATCTGACCGGTCCAGTGTTCATCAACAGAATTAATACAAATGGGCTGAAAGGGGTGAAAATGATAATAAACCATTTAAACCCCAGCCACCTGGGATCGGTAAAATAACTTGACTTTGTTTTTCAGTACCATGGAACATTGTCAATTGTTCAGCTCGAGTGAAATCAGAAATAGAAGAGAATATTTTTAGAACAGCACAACATGCCGGTTGCAGCAAGAACCACAGCCAAGGCTTTCTTTGATCTACATTTTCTATTCATTTAATGGCATCAAATGGCCACCAAACGACCAAAGGAGAAAAGGACAGTGAATCAGGCAGAACAGTCAATGGCTGCACAAGCCAAGGCACAGGCAGCACAACACACAGGGATGAGTTCAGGAAATACCTTGGGATGTCAAAGTATTTAGGTTGGAGCATTGTGATGTTAGTGAGAATGAACAGTAGATGCCCTGTTGCCATAGTCAACAGGCAGTGTGTTGTGCAGTTAGAAATGCTGCACTGTCCCTGTGTGAGAACCAAAATCATTAGGAAATTAACTGAAAAAGACAGAAGATAAAATGGAAATTGGAAATGACTGATCACACAATATCCACGTCTGCCCAGAGAGCAAGGGAAGATCTTAGGACCTAACTGGGTCAGGAGGGAGGGTTCAGATGTCACGTTTAAACACGACAGCTCCAAGCCTGACCTATTTCAAAGCTCCTCACTCCTGGCTTTTACTAATTGGGCAGAGGCAATTGACAGGCAAGAAGGTGGTATAATTTTTAAGGTGAAAGGTAAGCAGTTTCGAGGGGATTGGAGGTAAGGGTTTTAATCAGAGAGTGAGGGTATCTCATAACATCACAATGCTTGATGTTTCGTGGAATTAAGCGCTACAGGGAAAATGCGGGTTAGTGGAGTTGAAATGCCCATCAGCCATGATTGAATGGCGGAGTGGACACGATGGACCGAATGGCCTTACTTTCACACCTATGTCTTGTGGTATTATGGTCTTCTCAATACCTGAATGAACACTTGAAGTGTCACAACATTCATGAAGATGAGTACAATGCAGAAATCTGGAAAAAATTGTTGATGTACTGCAGCTTTGAAACACAGATTTGATGGACCAAAGGGCGTCTTGGTTTCGGTTCTGTGAATTTAAGAATTGTTGCTGGGAAACAGGTTGTGAACTGAAACATTGGAATCAGATTAATCAAAGAGCCAAGGGTGCTGGAAACATGAAACAGAAACAGAAGTACCTGGCGAAACTCAGCAGGTCCGGCAGAATCTGTGGAAATAGAAACATTGTTACCAGAAGCACAATTAGTCAGAGCATTTGCATCTGAACATGGGTCACTGATCTCAAATCATCATCACAGCTTTCTCCACACAAAACCCTGTCGTTGCAAACAAAGGAGGGGCGTCCATTTCGAAAAGGGAATTGAGGTTAAAAGTGTTGCTATTTATATACGATGGAACATTTTTTTCGACTACTCTTAGCATTTCGGGGGTTAGTCTAGCTGCTATATTACAAAAAGATGAGTTGTTACACTTGAAAAGATGTCATTATTTGTTGGAAAATGCGAACAGAGTTGACAAAATTTTGTTTCATCATTCAATGCACCAAACACTATCGCAGCCGATCTTTGATGATAAAGTGAGGATCTGTTAACTTACTGAGTCCCTCGTGGCATGTTTTGGAAAATCAATAATTCCTTATATTGTTTAACAAATACTCGATTATGATTTTACATTGAGTCAGCAAGCAACGCAAATTTCAATTATGAAAATGTGACCTTTTATTGCATTTTCTGCATTGTCTGACTTAAATAATTTTCGAATGTGCTTGTTGATATTTTATGAATAAAGTACGCAATGCAAAACAAACAGACAATTCACTACTGCAATTACTGAACGTGGCTTCTCCAAACCTTCGAATAAAATATAACATAACAAAATCCCAACCCCTCTTAATCCCTCTTGTGTTCTGATCAAGTCAGGCGTAACTTCAATTTAAACCAATAATCTGATTACTCAGCAGTTCATGGATAGAACGGGATTTCACATTCTTTTTGAAAAAAACCACTTTAGTTCCTAATGAGAATAACTAAGCAAGGCAAGCAATATTAACCTAATGAGCAAGTAGATAAATTCTTGTGTTCTAAACTCAGTTAAAATTGCTCCTCCCTTCCATATTTTGTCGAAATTACCGAGCTATAGTTCTTTCTTCAAGGAGCAACTGGAAAGTAACCACAGCCTCTGGAATTCACATGAACAACCCACAGTGTTCCAACCATTCATTAGAACTGCTGGAAATGTGCAGCAGAGGGACAGGCCATTCAGCCCAATAAGTGAATTTGCTTTAATACCCCTCAGCATTTCCATAATCCCAAACAACCGTGGATTAGTTATGACGTTGGAAGAGGTCATTCAAGTCTGGATCGACTGAACAAACCATCTACCTCTTCTCATTCCACTTGCCAGCAGATTGTCCGTTGAAGATAACTTCACTTCAGATGCAGATTCAGGTGTACTTTAAATCAATTGAAATTTGCCAGCTGAAGCATCCCATCCTCCCGAAACTGGAAGTGAATTCCAGACATACGATAACTGTCTGGATGAAAGGGACAGTCCTCATGTTCCCTGTAACCCTGCCATCAATCAGCATGCCTCTTGTACAATTGGGAAATGATCCTCCATTCATGGTGACTGGTCTCCATTCAAGAAGCTAATTATGTGGACGCTCAATCACATTACCTCTCCAGACCCCAGACGGAAATCCAGCTTGATAGATTACAATCTGATTTGTTTTGATTTAACCAAGTGATCTCTTCCTGAATTGCACACACCCAATGCTGCAAATATTGTTTAACAAAAAAACAGGAGTTTGCTGGAAAAGAAATGATGATACACTAGAATAAATCAAACTACGCACTTATGACAAAGATTCAAAAGCAATGAACATGCAGTAAATGTATATTCTCATTAATCTCAAAGAAATACGTAAATGAAAAGAAAGAAAGCATCTTTAATATATTGGACAGAACTTTTTTCCAAATGGCGTTAAAGGGAAAACTCGCCTCGTATAATACTCAAATCAGAATCTAATACTTATTTAAGTGACTTGTGACTTTCACTATTAAACTAGAACTCGATTAAACTTTTTCCTGGAGTTAAGACACAGCTGAGTCTCAAAGTACTCAGCTTTAAGTAATCTCATCAGAGTTTACAGTGCAGTGAACACGAACGTTTTACTCGTCAGTAAGGCGATTGATTAAATCTTTCATTCCCTTCTCCTGAGCACAGCTCTATACCTCCTCCCAGTTCCAGCCAAATGTTACATATTTTCAATTTTCCAGTACACTCTGAGACTGCTAGTCAGTCACATGACAGGAGCCTGCAAACGCTCACTCCGAAAACAGCGTTCACTACAGTAAACGCCTTCAACTCTCATAACAAAACGGGTAAAACAAAAAAAAGAACTGGGGAGTTGACAGTCCATGCCCAGTTCAGTGCAGCATCGAGTGATCAGTATGATGCTCGGCAGCAAAGGTAAAATGATGAGGAAGTGAAATATTGCAAACCCAGAATGAATTTATCAAATCTAGGAGGGTGTGAGACGAGTCAGGGTTTCAACAGAATAATGGAAACTACTAGAGGTGAATGGACCGAAATGCTTCGTGTTGCCTCGTGATCTAGGACCAGTTTCAGCATGTATAAGTTTATCAAACGCCTGAAATCTTTCCAAAACTGAAATGAATGAACAATGCCTCAAATTTCTCTGCATGATACTGGACAGACTATTTGGTGCTCATTCACTCACTGAACCTGTCCTTCCCCTTTTCAGCGTTCATGTGTCCTTCTTTTTTTTCTGTCTGTCCGAACATTGTGCTATCAAGAAATATAAATCATGATCCCATTATCTCAGTCAGTCATAGTGATTATAAATGGTTGTGTCTGGATAAATTATCCTTGTGGCACTCATTAATACTAGCCTCACAACATGAAGACGACGTATTTATTCCTGCTCTCAGCTTTCTCGATTTATCAGTCTTCACACCGAGTCCCATTACCCATCACAAGAGGCCTCTTTTACAGCATTGAATCCCATTCAAGCATTTCCAGAATTTGACATTTCAGCATCCTTGTGTGAGCAAATCTCTCCCTGGCCTCACTCCTCCCTCTCGCTTGAAATTGTTTGTCAGATGATTAGGTTTCTTCTCTGCACACGTACAGTACACTGCAAGGACGAGAGAATAACACATCCCCATGTGCAACTGTACAGATCGTGTATCTCAGAGTCAGCTCTGACAAATGTTGAGGACATTGGCATCCTGGTGTGAGGATCTATGTTGACTCGAGCAGAGATAAACATTCAGGGTAAATTTAAGTGAGTTATTTCACTTACTTCCATTATTACCTTACTTGTGAAGGGATCTCCGTGCATGTTGAGGAATTCTATTGCGATGTTGGATTCATGAAAACGTATATTGTGTCGTCTCCATTAAACAACTATCATCCCTTCACAGAACATCCGCTGATAACCTAGTAAACCACAACTCAATGTTTAGGAGAACGTTTTCTCAGAGAGACACTCAACAACCTGAATTTAATTTCCAAATGACCAAAGTCATGGGAAGGACAATACTGAAATAAAATGAGATTGAGATTTCTATCATTCATTAAGCCTCAGTTCTAATAATAGTGTCTGTCAACTGGGAGTTAACTCACCGCTGTCACCTATTTGTTCCAGTTCGTAAATAAATGAATTGAACCATGTTGTAACGTAACCGTCGCCCAGGTGATGCCAGCAGGTATAAATGAAAGGTTTTAAGATTGTATCATCTCGGTATTGAATACAGAGGGATTGCCTGCACAAACAGTTTGAGACTGAAAATGACGTTCTCAGTTGATCACGTGCGGAGAATATTTTACACGACCCTTCCGTTTGTAACAATTCCTGGTAAGTGTCTCACACCATTGACTTTGTGTGAATTTGTCTGAGGTTTCTTTGCGGTTTCACTCCACCACTGACAGTGGAAAATGGGGATGTTGTGCCAAAAGTCACACAGTGGCAGACGATCAGTAATTTAGTCTCCAATTGCAGATAACCCATTGGATCTCCATCATCGCAGACTCCACAAAAATTGCCAGGGAAATCATTCAGCTCTTCTGGGAAGCTTCTAGAAATCTCCATTTCAATCGGAGACTTTGGAGAATTTCGGAGAATTTAAGAAACTGGATCACTTCGGAAAAACATAAGCGGTGTTTTTTTTATGTAGAGGGTGCAAAATGATTTAGTTCGAGTTTACTTTTTTTGAGTGAATAAGCAGTGAGATTCTCTGTGCAGCTGAAGTAAATGGTTAACTTGAAGTTATCTCTGTAATCACGGAAATTTGTTTGAAAGTTTACGTTTGGGGTTTGGCTCGAGGCTGAATGGCTTTGTGCAGGATTAAACTTTTGTTTATTTTTGATGTTTGCAACACAGCATGGCAGTAATGTAGCCTAAAAGATTTGTTAGAGAGTTCTGGAATTTGCGATTAAGGAAAAATCCCGAAATTGAGAAAGCTTTACTTTACTTTTATCATTTTGTCATTTCTTTTTAGTTCCTATCAGAATCTGAATCTGAGTGAATGTATATATCCGTGCTCACGTGAAGGAAATGAGAGTTTTAGTAAATTCCATTTCCATGGAATGAAAATATTGTGTTGGCCCCAGACAGAAATGTTGGAACAAGAAAAGCTCTGATGAGATTGTTTAAAGCAGAGTACATTGACACTCAGGTGTCTGGGAGCTTCAGGAAGAAATTTACTGCAGGTCCAGTTTAGAAGTGGCAGTCTCAAGTCATTTAAACAAATGACTGAAACAATAGATACAGGGATTCCGGTGTGAGATTTATATGAGGCTTGTTTTCTTTGGAATGACATTGGGAGTCGTATTTTGGATAATATATAAAGGTAGTGACATTTTATTCATTTATGCATTGGTCTAAGATTAATGGGAATTATACAATTCTGGCGTGTTCATTGCCTTCGAATCTGCGCTATCAGTACATAGTTTGGTTTATTGTACTTTATCATCGTTTCTTTTGTAATACACTTCTGTTTTGTTGTGGAAGCAATATTTTCAGCATTGCGTGTTAATGATTCATAGAACATAGAACATTACAGCGCAGTACAGGCCCTTCGGCCCTCGATGTTGCGCCGACCAGTCATACCAATCTGAAGCCCATCTAAACTGCACTCTTCCATGTACGTCCATATGCTTGTCCAATGACGAGTTAAATGTACTTAAGTAGGCGAATCTACGACCGTTGCAGGCAAAGCATTCCGTATCCATACAACTCGCTGAGTAAACAAAATACCTCTGACATCTGTCCTATATCTATCACCCCTCAATTTAAAGCTATGCCCCCTCGTGCTTGCCTTCATCATAATTGGAAAAAGACTCTCCCTGTCCACTCTATATAATCATCTGATTATCTTCATGTCTCTATTAAGTAACCTCTCAACCTTCTTCTCTCCAACGAAAACAGCTTCAAGTCGTCAGCCTTTCCAAGTAAGATCTTCACTCCATACCAGGCAACATCTCAGTAAATCTCCTCTGCACCTTTCCAAAGCTTCCACATCCTTCTTCTAATGTGGTGACCAGAACTGTACACAATCCTCCAAGTGCGGACGCACCAGAGTTTTGTACAGCTGCAACAAAACCTCATGGTTCTGCAACTCGATCCCTGTATTAATAAAGCTAAAACACTGTATGGCCTCATAACAACCCTGTCAACCTGGGTAGCAACTTTCAAGGATCTGTGTACATGTACACTGAGATCTCTCTGCTCATCTGCACTACCTAGACCAGTACTTCGCATTGTGGTTACTCCCACCAAAGTGCGCCACCTCACACTTCTCTGCATTAAACTCCATTTGCCACCTCTCAGCCCAGCTCTGCAGCTTATCTATGTCTCTCTGTAACCTACAAAATCCTTCGTAACTACGCACAACTCCAGCGACCTTAGTGTCGTCTGCAAATTTACTAACCCACCCTTCTACGCCCTCATCTTGGTCATTTATAAAAATGACGAAAAGCAGTGGATCCAACACCGAGATTTGCGGTACACCACTGGTAAGTGGACTCTAGGATTCACATTTCCCATCAACCACCACCCTCTGTCTTATTTCAGCAAGCCAATTACCATATCTTCCAAGTCACTATATCTTCCACAATCCCATTTCTCTGCATTTTGTACAATAGCCTACTGTGGGGAACCTTATCAAACGCCTTGCTGAAATCCATATTCACCACCTCAACCGGTTTACTCTCATCTACCTTTTTGGTCACCATCACAAAGAACTCAATAACCTTTGTGAAGCAACCCTTCCCAAAAACTTGCTGACTATCCCGAATGAAATTTTTCTTTTCTCGATGATTATATATCCTATCTCTTATAACCTTTACCAACACTCTACCAACAACTGAAGTAAGGCTCATTGGACTATAATTATTAGGGTTGACTGTACTCCCGTTCTTGATCAGGGAAATAACATTTGCTGTCCTCCAGTCTTCTGGCACTATTCTTGTAGACAATTACGATTTAAAGATCAATGTCAATGGTAATCTCCTCACTGGCTTCCCAGAGGATGCTAAGATAAATCACATCCGACCCAGGGAACTTATCTATTATCACGCTCTGCAGCGTTTCTCATACCTCAATTGTGAACCTCAATTCCACCTAGTCACGTAGCCTGTATCTCAGTATTCTCAACAACACTGGCGTTTTCTCGAGTCAATGCTGTGGAATAATATTAATTTAGTGCTTCCCTATCCCCTCTGACTCCACACACAACTTCCCATTATTATCTTTAAGTTGTCCTAATCTTATTCTCGTCATTCTTGTATTCCTTAAATACCCTATTGAAAGCTTTAGGGTTTACCCTGATCCTATCCGCCAACAACTTCTCATGTCTCCTCCTGTCTCTTCTGAGCTCTCTCTTTAGGTCTCTTCTGCCTACCTTGTAACCTCAAGAGCCCTAACTGAGCCTTCACATTCACCCTAACATAAGCCTTCTTCATCCTCTTGACTAGAGATTCCATTTCCTTCGTAAACCAAGGCTCCCGCGCTCTACAGCTTCCTCCCTGCCTGACAGGTGCATACTTATCTAGGACACATAGGAGCTTTTCCTTAAATAAGCTCCGCATTTCTAATGTGCCCATCCTCTGCAGTTTCCTTCCCCGTCCTATGCTTCTTAAATCTTGCCTAATCGCAACTCAGTGCCTTTCCCCAGCTTTACCTCTTGTCAAGTGGTATGCACCTATCCCTTTCTATCACTAAAGTAAACATAATAGAATTGTGATCTCTATCACCAAAGTGCTCAACTGCTTCCAAGTTTAACACCTGGCCTCGCTCATTACTCAATACCAAATCTAATGTGACTTCGCCCTTTGTTGGCCTGTCCACATACTGTGTCAGGAAACCCTCCTGCACACACTGGAAAAAAAAACTGTCCCATTTATAGTACTCGTACTATAGTGTTCCTTGTCAATATTTGGAAAGTTGAAGTCCCCCATGACAACTACCCTGTCTCTCTCAATCCTATCGCGAATCATCTTTTCTATTCTTTCCTCGACATCGATAGATGTATTCGGAGGCCTATAGAAGACTCCCAACAGGGTGGCCTCTCCTATTCTGTTTCTAACATCAGGCCATGCAACCTCAGTTAACGAGTCCCAAAATATCCTTTCTGCAACTGCAAGACTGTCCTTGACCAACAATGCCAGCCCCACCCCAGCCCCCTCCCCCATCCCGCCCGGCCTCTTCTATGTTCTTCCTGAAATATCTAAATCCTGGAAACTGCAACAATCATTCCTGGGTATCGGGTCCTTTGTCCTGGTGGGTTGTTGTCTGAGAGTGGTTGATATTTTGTGTGCTGTTGTGAGTCCTAGTGGTCGTAGTAGTCTGGCTGTCAATTCAGAAATGTTCTTGATGTACGGTGACGTAGCTAGTCCTTTGGGTTGTGGCACGTCCTCATTCCACTGTCTTTCCCTTAGGTATCTGTCGATGAAATTGCAGGGTTATTCGTTTTTGGAGAATACATTATAGACGTGTTCTTCTTCCTCTTTTTGAGTTCTGGTCTGCTGCAGTGTGTTGAGGCCCTTTGTGTGTGTTGGGTTGGTTCCTTTCGTAGGTCAGGACTTGGTCTGCGTGCGTGGCTTTCCTGTATACCTTTGTGGTGAATTCTCCATTCGGTGTTCTCTGTACCATCACGTCGAGGAATGGGAGTTGGTGGTCCTTTTTTTCCTCTCTCCCCAAACTGATTACTGTGAGTATGGCGTTGATGATCCGGTGTGTGTTTTCTATTTCTGAAATATAACTAGAAAGCACACACTGGATCATCAGCGCCAAACTCACAGGAATCATATTCAGTCGAGAGGAGGTAAAGGACAACAAACTCCCATTCCGAGACGTGATGGTACTGAGCATGAGCAAAACCCACGTAGTGTACAATATCCCATGCAAGGACTGCACAAAACACTACATAGGACAAACAGGAAGACGGCTAACGATCCATATCCATGAACACCAATTAGCCACGAAACGACACGACCAGCTATTCTTAATAACCACACACACAAATGACAAGCAACACGAGTTCGACTGGAACAACACTACTATTATAGGACAAGCCAAGCAGAGAACAGCCAGGGAATTCCTAGAGGCATGGCACTCCTTCACAGATTCTAAAAACAGACACATCGACCTGTGCCCAATATACCGGTCACTGCAGCAGACAGCTATAACTGACAACGGGAAGCGGCAGAGACAAACCACTATAAATGCCGGAGGAAACAACACAGATGCGCTTCACAGGACGCTCCCGAGCACTGAGGATGTCCCATAGACAGGGGACGAAACGTCTGCAACGCAAATTCCCAGGTCAGCAAACAGAATCACAACAACGAGCACCCGAGCTACAAACCTTCTCACAAGCTTTCAATTTCTGTGGGATTGTAAAAAGACTGGGAAATGTAAATGCAAATTCACTTGGTGGGTTAAATGGCCTGTTTCTGTGTTGTCCATTTGCACCATTGGAAATCTGTGGAGAATTAAATTAAATTTTACAGGGGTCGGCTACCTTCCAGGTTATGCGAATTGGAGGCGGTGAGAACGCTGCGGCTGTCAGAGCTGCTCCTTTTTTGAGGCATTTCAGGTGTCAGAGCTGACTTCCACAAAATCCTGGAAGAATGATTGTTGTTTTGAACGCTATTGAATTTATTTGGAAATTTGAGAAAAAAGAATGATCAAAGCAAAACAATTAAAGAAAAACAGGAAAAAGACAAAGTTGGAGACCAGTTGGTCAGTGAGTGAGAGTGAGTGTGTGTGAGAGAGAGAGAGAGAGAGAGAGAGAGGGGAGACAGAAACCTACACTGCTGTTTGACGCATCTGCACAGCTGCTGCCTTTGTTATTTGTGTTCATGTATTTCGGGTATTTCAGTGCACATCAGAAATATTAACAAACAGCAAAAGTCCCAGTTGACCATGAAGGACCTATGGAGGAGATTTCGCAGCACATGAGCAGACAATATAAAATATAAAGCATAGGCACTGCGTTAGCCTGGATCTGTGTCACTAAGAGTAGTTTTGGTGTTTCTTGGTCTGTAGACAATCAAGGTGCAAAAATGGCATTTAGTAAAATGATATACTCTTTCTGTGGGATGAGGGAGTTTCCACGTTACTGATGATAACGGCTACAGTTAGTGTGTTTGATTGCATATCCTGTCAGATCGCATAGATTAATTGGAGCAGCCGTTAGAAGCAAAGAGGAATTTCCAGGAGCTAGAGGTGTGTGATTGATGGCAGCTACAGAAAGGGAGAATAAACACAGATGCAGTCAGGGAGATGTGTTACCTCCAGGAAAGGTATTACGGTGGCGGGTAGTGCAGGAGTATCCTGTGGCTCGCTCCATCTTATGCATGTAATTTGGAAAATATAGGGGGTGATGGACTATTTGGGGAATGTCGCACAAACAACCAAATTTCAGGTACAAGACTGACTCTAATGCAATGGGGGTTATTCCAGGATCCAAGCAATCAATTGTGATAGGGGACTCTCTCGTTAGAGGCCCAGACAGATGCTTCTGGAGCCAAGAGTGCCTGTTGCCTCACTGGTGCCAGGATCAAGCAAAACTTGGAGAGGGTGCAGAATATTCTCTAAGGGAAGTAAGACTAGCAGGAGCACATTGTATACATTGGACTAATGACAAAGGAAGGGAAAAGGATGTAATTCTGAAGGAAGAATGTAAGAGATAAGGCAGGATTTTGAAAGGATGCCGCTGAAGGTAGTTTGGACTCCTCTCGGTGTCACGAGCTAATAAGCGTAGGAACAGGAGGACAGAGCAGACGAATGCGTGGCTGAGGAGCTGGTGCAGGGGAGATGGGCTCACATTTTTGGACAATTTGAATCTTTTCTAGGGTAGAGGTGACCTGAATGAGGCCAGAAGATTGTAACTGAATTGGAATAGAAATAATATACTGTCAGGTAGATTTGCAAGAGCTGCCCAGGAATATTTTAACGAGTAAGGATGGAATGGAGGTTGCCAGGGTATGGGGCAGGGGAACGTGTGGCTAGGAAGATAGTGAGGGCAGAGATCATACTGAGATGGTACAGTTCGGAAAAGGAGCAAGTCCATTAGTCCGGACAGGCAGAAACAAGGCCGGGAATGATGTGTGACTAATATATTAAATTGCATTTATATCTATATAGGTTGCCAGACAAGGAAGGCAGATGCACTGAGGGCATGTTTAGGAGCATGGTAGTGGGACATCATAACAATTACACAGACGTGTTTCAGGGATAAACATGGCTGGCAGCTTAAACTTGCAACATAGAAATGCTGCAGGAAGGAAATGAAGGGGGACAAGGGAAAAAGGAGAATACGATTTCGATAAGTGATTACATTACGGCTACACTTAGGAAAGATATTCCAGGGAATACATTCAGGGAAACTTTCGGTGCAACTGAGAATTAAGAAAGCACTGATTACCTTATTGGGATTACACTATGCACCCTGAATAGTCATTGGCAAATTCAGCAACAAATTTATGTGGGGATCTCAGTTATTGCAAAAGTAACGGTGTGGTAATAGTAGGGAATTCTAAGTTTGTAAACGTATATTTTTGGATTGTCACATTATTATGGGTTTGAATGGAGAAGAATTTGTTAAGTGTGTCTATCAAAATTTTCTGATTGACTATGTGGATATATATATGAAAAAACGTGCAAAACCTGACTCCCCTTGGAAAATAAGGCAGGGCAATTCACTGAGGTGTAGTTGGGGGAGCACTTTGGAGCAGAGATTTGAATTCTCTTAATTTATAATACTGATGGAAAAGGACAGACTGAATCTAAAAGTAAAAGTTCGAAATTGGTGGACGACCTTTTGGCAAGAAATCCCAAATGTTTATTCGAGGTAGATGCTCTCCGGTAAAGATGTTCTTTGGAAAATCGGAAGCTTTCAAAAATGAGATAATGGAAATCCAGAAAGAGTACGTTCTTGTTAGGGTGACAGGAAAGTCTGCTGGATATAAGTTTTGGTTAAGAAAAACAAGGAAGCATTCGTCCAGTAAAGCCCAGTCAATCCTTAGGAGAGTATAAAGGCAGCAGGAGCATAATTAGGAGGGAAATGAGGAGGGCAGAAAGAGGACATGAGATAGCTTTAGCAAATAGGGTGAAGGAGAATCCATGGGGATTTCATAAATTAAGTGCATTAAGGTCAAAAATGTAACTAAGAACAGAATAGGACCCCACAAAGATCGGCTTGGCCACCTATGTCTCTAACTGCAGAAGATGGGGGTGATAATAAACGGTATTTTGCATCAGTGCATAATGTGGAGAAAGAGATAAACGATTTCTAATGTGGTGAAAGAAATGGTGACATCTTGAAAAATATCCATATTTCAGACCAGGATGTGTTTGATGTCAAAGAACGCATAAAGTTGGACAACCTTGTGAAACCAACAACTCTGTTGAAAGCGAGTGGTGTGATTGTTGCCCCCTTGTTGAGATACTTGGATAATCAAAAGTCACAGGTAGGAGCCAGAAGTATAGAGTTTGGCTAATGCCGTGTCAATATTTCAGAAAGATAAGGACAAGTGAGCCAGAGATCGGTGGTGGGCAAGTTGTTGCAGGGAATTCTGAAGGACAGGATTTACAAGTACTCTTGATTTGAAAATACAAGGAGTGATTAGAAATTATCAACGCAACTTTATACCTGAGAAATCATGTCTCGCTAACTTAGTTGAGTTTTTTGAAGAATTAACGAAGACAATTGATGAGGGCAGAGTGGTGGACATGATCTACATAGAGTTCACTGAGGAATTTGACAAGGTTCCTCATGGTGGACTGATCAGCAAGGTTAGACCACATAGAATGGTGGGAAAAATAGCTCTTTTTATACAGAACTTGCTCGAACGTAGAAGGTGATGGCGGAGGGTTGCTTTTCAGACTGGAGGCCCGTGACCAAAAGTGTGCCACAAGGATTGGTTCTGTGTTTACTGCATTTTTATCATTTCTAAATGATTTAAATGTAAATATAGGAGATGTAAAATAAGTTCGGAAAGTCACCATAATTAAATGTGTTGTAGGCAGGAAAGAAGTTTACCTTAGATTGCAATGGGATCGTGATCAGATGGGCCAATGGGCTGAAGCATGGTAGATGGAGATTAATTCAGATAAAAGTGAGGAGCTGCACTTTGGAGCGGCAATTCAGGGCAGGAACTGTACACTTAATTACACGATCCTGGAGAGTGTTACTGAACAAAGAGACCTTGGAGAGCAGTTCCATTGTTCCTTGGAAGTAGGGTCTTCAGTCGATAGGATAGTGAATACGACAATCCGTATGTCCTCCTGTCTTGATTATTACATTGATGATAGTAGTTCTGAGGTCATATTGCGGCCAGTCAGGACATTGGTTCGTCAAACTTTGGAAAAATTGTGAGCAATTCTGGCGGAATGGTGTGAAACATTGAAGTGTTCAGATAAGATTTATTAGGATGTTGTCAGGGATGGAGGGTTTGAATTATACTGAGAGCCTACATAGGTTGGGGCTGTTTTCCCTGTGGCATCAGAGGCTGAGGGGTGACCTTTTCGAGTATTATAACATCATGAAAGGCACGGATAGGCTGCATAGACAAGGTCTTTTTTTCCCTCGGGTATGGGGAGTACAGAGTTTAGAGAGCACAGAATTAAGGTGAGAAAAATAGATTTAAGAGATACCTAACGGCAAATCTTTTTCATACAAATGGAGGTGCATGTATCGAATGAAAAACTCGAGGAAATGGTGGAGGGTGGTACAATGATAACATTTTAAAAGCTGACCTTGGCTAAATTAAGAGGAAAGGTTGAGATAGATATGGGGATAAATGGGATTCGGTTATTATAAAATATCTGGTCGGCATGGACGATTTCGACCAATGGATCTGTTTCATTGCTCGACATCTCCAAAACTCTAACTGCGCCCCGTGTGATAAGAGCAGACGAACAAATGTTTCATTGTAGATAAATATCAATACTATGACTCTCAATTCCCTTTTAGAAATCAATCCCCCTTCTTTTTTTGCAATGTTAGGGCCTTGTGCGAGAAGAAAACAGAGTTGATGTTTCAAGTTCATTGACAAATGTTCAGACAGAGGTTTTCTGATGAAGAATGATAGCATTAACTCCCTTTCTTTCTCCGCAAATGATTCCACACCTGTTGAGTTTTGCTAGCTATATCTCTTTCTGTTTCAAGTTTCCAGTTTCCACAGTCTATGATTGACATCATGAAAATGTTTGACTTCCTAACCTTCCTCTCAGAAGTAATTTTCAAAATTGTGGAACCTGAATGTACAGAAGGGGTCTATTGGTCCATCAAGCTTCTGCTATCAAAGCTCGATAAAATCTAGTCTCATCCCAGGTAGTTATAGAATAATAGAGTCATAGAGATATACAGCAGGGAAACAGATATTTCGGTACAACCCGGCCATGCAGAGCAGATATTCCAACCCAATCTAGTCCCACCTGCCAGTACCCGGCCCATATCCCTCCAAATCCTTCCTATTCATATACCGATCCAAATGTCTCTTCAATGTTGCAATTATGCCAGCCTCCACCACATCCTCTCGCTGCTCATTCCGTCCATGTACCACCCTCTGCGTGAAAAAGGTGCCCCTTAGATCTCTAAAATACATGGACCAGCCAGGAGACGAACTGATTCTCGTTGTTTAAGTTTGTGAGGTTTCCTCTCTGAACAACCATCTCAAACACTGAATTCCGAGAACACATACCACTGTCTTGGTGAACGCCTTTACCTCAAATTCCCTCCAAACCTCTCAACTTTCACCTTAAAAAGTAGACCCACTTGGCATCTGTCAATTCCATGCCATAGTTAGACATAAAAATATTCCAATACTCTCTGGACAGAAGAATGAAGAATGTTTGATCAGTAACTTCTAATGCTTATTGGATATTATTTTTCTTTCAGTTAATTTCTTGCTGGTTTTGATTTTCGCACGGGCCAAGTGTGGCCTCTCTAACGGTACGACCTGCTGCCTGTTGGCGATGGCAACGTCGGATCTACTGTTCATTCTCACTAACATCATGCTGTGGCGATTCAGAGCCATTTACTACCGAGGGCGTTTCCTGGACATTACCCCTGTGTGCTGTGCTATCTTTGTCCTGGCTCGTGCAGCCACAGACTGTTCCGTCTGGTTCACTGTTCTTTTCTCCTTTGATCGTTTTGTGGCCATTTGCTGCCCGAAACTGAAGAGAATATATTGGACACAAAAAGCCTTGGCTATGGCTCTGGCTGCAACAGGCATTCTGCTCTGTTCAAAAAACATTCCCTTCTATTTTCGGTTTCAACCTGCGAGGATAATTGACAATGTTCCAATATTCTGCATAACAAAGCCAAGTTATTTTAGTGATCCCAGATGGCGCGGGTTTAATTGGTTTGATATCATTTTAACTCCATTAATCCCATTCGTGTTAATTCTGTTGATGAATACTCTGACAGTCAGGTATGTTTTAGTGGCCAGTCGAGTCCGCAAGAGCCTAGGGGGACAGGGGAAGGAAAAGAGTCACAAAGTCGCAGAGATGGACAGTCGGAGGAAGTCGGTGATTTCCCTCTTCACCATATCCATCAGCTTTGTACTGCTGTGGTTAGTTCAAGGTGCAAATATCTTGTACTTTAGCATTAAAGAAGCACATCGTTGGAAGAGTTGGCATCTACTCCAGTTTACGTGGGCCGGAGAAATGCTGAAGGATTTCAGCTGCAGCACAAACACATTATTTTATGCAGTGACTCTGCCCAGGTTCAGAGTGAAGGTGAGGAATGCGGTGCAGCAACTGGTCACGTAAATTCTTCATTTCTGATGGAATGAGGCTGGAAGAGCGATTTGAAATGACGTACTGGCTGTGAGTGATGTATTCAGCTGGAACATTGGGTCATCATGGACTGTCCAGTGGATGAGCGTTAAAGATGGGCAATCAGAATCTCTGTGTCTCCTCTCCAGGAGAAGAGGGGGAGAAGCAGAAACAGTAGCCCCTGCACCATGATGATTGTCATACTCTGTCTGTTCAGCTCACAAATAAACACTTTATTACAACAAGAGAAAGGCTCCAGTAATCCCTCATCTGAATTCGTGAAAGTTCCATAGTATTAGATTAGATTACGTACAGTGTGGAAACAGGCCCTCCGGCACAACATGTTCACACCGACCATCCGAAGAGCAGCACACCCAGACCCATTCCCCTACATTCACCCCTTCACCTAACACTACAGGCATTTTCGCATTGCCAATTCACCTAACCTGCACATTTTCGGACTGTTGGAGGAAACTGGAGCACCCGGAGGAAACACACGCAGACATGTGGAGAATGTCCAAACTCCACACACGCAGTTGCCTTAGGCGGGAGTTGAAACGGGTCTCTGGCACTGTGAGGCAACAGTGCTAACCACCGTTGTTTTTCAGAAAGGTATTGAGTCCATCTCCTATCTACTTGCCTCGCCAGGATATTGTTTTCTATCTCTGTCTCTCTGCCTCTTTCTGTCTGTCCTTGTCTATTTCTTTCTTCGTCTCTCGCACTGACCCCATCTCTGAGCTTCTAGCTCAATGTCTCTGTGTCTTACCACCTGTCTATCTGTTTGTCTGTGTCTCTGTCTGTCTCACTCACGCTCTCTATGTCTTTTTTCGCACATTGTCGATGTCAGAAGTGCATTGTCTCAGTTGACAACGTGCTCACTTGCATTGACTCAAAACCTTTCCTGATCCCTGCATTCAGTGATCTTTTCCCAGGAAGTGATTTTGCAAAATGCAAAGAACACAGATACAGCCAGCAATACTTTGACACATTACTGTAAGTAGGTCTGATGGACTTTCCTTCCCCTGTGGCTGGGCGGGAGGTGTCTTTATGTGTTTTCCTTTCAGTGTGTCAGAGTCACTGTGTGTCTCTGTCTGGGGATGTTGCATTGCCTTTTTGGGGATCTGTCTCTGGGTGTGAGTATCCCTTTATTTTTGTCATTAGATAAGTCCCTGAGTGTGACACATTACGAATGGGCTTATGCATCTCAGAGAGTGTAAATCATTTTGTGTTTGTTGGGACGTATTTTGGCGACTTTATATTCATGTGTCTATGCAGTTAGCAATGGTATTCACTCTGTACGAGAGTGTTTATGTTGAGGTGAATGTTTTTATGTCGGTGTATGTTACTGTGCCTGTTTGATTGTGTATCGGTGTGTGCTTTCCAATAGTGCATCCGATGTGTTTCTGCTTGTGTGTTTGTGGGTTACAGACCTATGATTGTCTGTATATGTGTGTGTGTGTGTGTGTGTGTGTGTGTGTGTGTGTATGTGTGCATGCGCGCGCATGTGTGTCTGTGCACACGTGCAGACGCATGAGTGAGTAAGTGTGCCCTCTTCTGCACTCTGAATGTTTAATGTTGTTCTTGTGAGAGTGTGTGAATGTTTCTGTAGTGTTTGTGTTGGTGTGTTCCCATTTTCCAGTTTGACTGTACTTTTGTGCATTTGTGCAAGTGTGTGAGTTTCATGTGTTCACATGTATGTGTGTTTTTGTTTGTCAGTGTGTTCCTAAATGTTACTTAAACTGTATGTTTGTGTTGGTGTGCTTCTGCATGGAAGCCATACATCTCTATTTTTAATACAAGTATAATGGGCCAGGCCAGACCCTCTCAACACATGCCAAGATGGTAGCCCAGATGCAAACTTTTTACTTGTTTTGAGCAGGTGTAGAATGTATATTCCAGGAGAGATGGAGCTGGGCAACATTCCTGGGTTTTAAAATATACGGGATTTATTTGCAGGGTACTGAATGAAACACATACTGAGAGAACAGAATATAAAATATCTTCACCTACCCGAAAAACAACAGACTATCCCAACGTAAATATTGCCACAAATTCCTGCAACAGTCCCCATGAAAACACCCGATTTCAAAATCGGTAAAGTCAAGCAAATAGTCTCACGGTGCGATGTCAGGCAGAGATTCAGCATGGAACAGATTCTTCCATGCAACTGTTCCTTTTGCCAGCAGTCTCAAACACTGACTGCTTGCTAACACCAAGCTAAACTAAACCAAACCAGAAAAAAGCTGAGCTGGGACACTTGGCCATTCGGCTTTCATTGTAAATTTTCTTCACACGAAAGCCTTTCGTCTGAGACAGTATCTGTTCGCTGTCATGAAAGTGGCTCTACAACCGATCCAATCCAGACAGCTCAAATCCGCTGCATTTACAAACAATCTGGAAATAAAAACCAAGATCAACACAACATTGGTAAAGAAGCAGCAGCATCAACGTCCTGGCCTCCACAGTCCTCTGTGGCAACGATTTCCATCGATTAACCATCCTTTGACTGAAGAAATTCATCCTCATCCCAATTCCAAAGGTCGTGTCTTCAATCTGAGGGAGTGCCTTCTGATCCGAGTTTCTTCTACATTTGGAAACAGTTACAAGCAGAAAATTAAATGGGAGGACTCTTCACATAAGGAAGCACAATGCTGGTCTGAAGCTGCGAATGACAGTCTCTGGGACTGCTTGTAATTCGTGGAAGGGACCATGTTTCACTACTCAGCGGAAAAGCTGGTTGAGTAACCACCACCGCCATGGACATTGTTAGCAAATGCATGGAGGACTGCATATGCTGAAGGAAATCCGAATGTTCATCAAGTGTAGACCTTGGGCCAATCAGGAAATCAGCTCCCTATTGAAGACCTTCCGGGCAACATTCAACTGGGACGAGCCAGACCTACAATTCAAAACCAGACATTGCCTCCTCAGTATCATCAGCGCTGCCAAGAAGGGGTCCCAGCCCACATGGGAGGCCCATACCTACCAAAGAGACTCCCGCCGCCTATGGAAAGGCCTAAAGATCATGCCATGATGCAAAATGAAACACAGCATGCTCGTGGACAAAGACACATTGCTCCCTGAGGCCCTCAATGCTTTTTCTGCTCGGTTTGAGCAGAATGTCATTCATAGTGACGTCTGCCCCACCATTCCCTGACACACCTGTTCCCTTGGTCACTTCGGCAGACGTCAGAACAAATTTACTGAGAGTGAATCCAAGGAAATCGATGGGCCTGGATGGAGACATTGGCCGTGCACTTTGATCTTGTATGGACCAACTGACAAAGGCATTCACCGACATCTTCAAACTCTCTCTCCAACAAGCTGAAGACCCCATCTTCTACAAGAAGACTACCAACATCGCCATTCGTCAGAAAGCACATACAATGTGCCAACTTGCCTTCCTACCTATTTTTGAAACATCTCCAAATTTAGTAAAAGTGCATCCACTTCCGTCCTGCAACTCCTCTACAGATCCAACATTTCATATTTCATGTGTATAATGTACATTATGCATTGCTATGTGTTGACGCATTTGTGTTTGTACAAATATCGCATTGCATTAGATCCGACTGTGTTTGCATGGAATATTATCGTGCATTATACTTAAATACTGTTTGTATTGGAAATATTCGCGTCTATGTCTATATATTGATCATGCTTTTATGTAACTATGGTCTTGCATTGTAGCTGTTCCTATTTATACGTGAGTATTGTTTTAGATCATGTTGAAGTCGTGCCTTTCCTCTCATTCAATGTAAGTTCCCTAATTGGGGATGTTAGGCTGGTACAATCAGAGATTCCTGGCTGACAGATATAAGCAGGAGTGTCAGCGGTTCTGCTCACTCTAGGAACCAGCTTTGTCCGAGCAGGGTCAGTGTCATGTACAATGCAAGTGTAAATACAGAGTGACTTGATGATGTGTTTACAACTTTGTGGAACTTGGGATGATATAATACATAGCTGTAGGGAGAGTGTTGAATGCAGGGAAGTAGTGTGAGTTTTCAGTGAAGGCGAAAAGGCAGGGAACTAATCACGGATTAATAGAAAAACAACGAAATGGAAAGTAATGTGGCGAAGGTTGAATATAGAACAGCAGAGACAGGCTAAATACACTGGAAAGGAAATGGTTAAGATGAGAGTGGAGGAGGATTCGAAGAAGTACATTAGTGAGTGGGCGAGTTAGAGAGTAATAGGGAGAAAATTGAATACAGAGTGAACGTTAATAGACCGGGTGCAGTGGGAAGTGATTGTGAGAAGAATAAATGGAGAGTTATGGGGACAGGATTAAACAGAGAGTAAAAGGGAGAGGGTTGAATACAAAGGAAGAGAGTGGGTTAACGACAGGAAAGTAGAGAACATCAAATATAGATAGCGATCGGGTTGAGTAAAGAATACTCGTGGTGGCTGAATACAGACTAATTCAGAGAAGAGGACATACAAGGTAGATAACAGAGGTGATAGGAGACATGTAAAGCCACACACACATAAATAGAGAGATAGAAAGACAGTGTAATCGGGAGAGATTTAAACTCTGGGAAAGAGAATGGATTGCATACAAGACAACAGTGATGGATGATTAAACACTGGGGAATAGAGAAAGAATTAAATACAAAGTAATAGTGATGATTTCCATCTTTAGTCAGTGTTGGAGGGGAGGAGTAATGCCTTGTGATGAGCTTCCATCAAATGGTCTCATCCCATCGAATTCCCAAACATCATAACGTGAGGCTTGCTTTCATTCTGCCCATTGAAACAATTAGGTTCCTCCCTGATGCATTGCCTCAGAAGTAACTGATCTCCACCTCTCCTAGTATGCTCCATTCCAAATCAATTTACATTGAACCTTACACAAATTCCCACTCCTCATATCTTTCATTTTCCGCGTGTCTTGGCTATTTTTTCAAGTAGAACAGTGTGGACTGATATGATGCTCATCTGCTGTTCTTTTCCACACATGAGAAGGGATGAATGGACCTCTGCTGTTCCCCATTACCATCCCAAAATCCGGTAAATTTCCTCATTCAATTCCTCTGTTACAGTTTCAAGAAGGGGCTTTGTTTTTATTCATTCAGGGAATGAGGGAATCGCTGGTTAGCACCATCATTTGTCGCCGATCCCAAATGACCTAGAGAGCAGGTAAGAGCTGAAAATGTGTTCCTGGAAAAGTGCAGCAGTTCAGGCAGCATCAAAGGATCAGGAGAATCGACGTTTCGGGCACAAGCCCTGAAGAAGGGCTTATTCCCAAAACGTCGATTCTCCTGCTCCTTTGATGCTACCTGACCTGCTGCGCTTTTCCAGCAATACATTTTTCAGCTCTGATCTCCACCATCTACAGTCCTCACTTTCTCCTAGAGAGCAGGTAAGTCTCAACCACATTATCCTCGGTCTGGAGTCACATGTTCTGGCCAGAGAATGACGGCAGTTTTCCTCTCTAAAGGGAATGAGTGAACTGACAACCAGTCATCATTACCCTTTTTAATTTCAGACGTTTTATTGAATTGAAATACCGCCATCTGAAGTGTTCGTTGCCCAAAACATTACCTGCGTCTCTGGATTGACAGTCCAGTGATAATTCCACGAGGCCACCATCGCCACCGGCTGAATGGCCTCCTCCGGTGTAATAGGATGGAGAAGTGGCTGATTTCCTGCAGATGCTGTAAATCAGAAAAAAAAAGAAATGTATGTTCACTCAAGCAATTCATTATCCTCATCAATATACTACCCCCAACACCATTGGCTTTTATGTAATGATTTCAACTTTTTGTGAGGAACTTTGTGAAAAGTCCTCTGCAATTCCAAATGCAACACATAAACCACCTTCCCTTTATCCATTCTGTTTAAAACCTCCTCAAAAATCTTTAATAAATTAGTCAAACATAATTGCCTTTCACGGTGCCCTGCTGACTCTGCTTGACCCTGTCCTCTGAATCCACACTCATCTTCCTGTTTCCAGTTGCAAGCCCAATATCCCTCTCTTGAACAACAAATTAGTTAACTTCAATAATAGTCTATTCCTTTCTGTCTCCAGAGTTCAAACTGAGCAATGGACAAATTATTGGGATATGACGGAGTGATGAAAGTATAAGTGGCACTGTACCTTGAAGGGAGTTAAAAGCTTGCAGAACTGCCTGATAGAACTCTGTGGGAGCTACCTGTAAGAGACGATCTTTGCACAGTGAAAAAATATCGGCACCGATCGATGGAGTAAATCTACAGAAGCGAAGGGAAGATGCGACTGCTGGCCGGTTTTAAAATTTGATTTTTTTCTGCAAATTTTGATCGGGTGTTTATCCGAGCCAGTATTTTAGAAAGCAAGTAAATGATAGGGCAGAGAAAGTAGCTGTAACTAGTTGTTAATTAAATATTCTCTGTTAGGCTGTGAAGAATTAAGTTGTTTTCTTTTCTTCCAATGGTGAACTTTCGGGATAGTTCTTGGCATTTCGATTTTTAACAGACTACAGCTTGGGGTAAATGTTTTCTGTGTTGCTCGTTTAAATTAGTTAAGGAGCGGAGAGTTTATGTCATGTCATAACAGTTTGGGAGCTTTCGTCCGAGATTTGAACTGCTTTAGACAGATATGAATAGATTCGTGGGTACTAAGAATCCCAATAAATTTAAACAATTGCAGGTTAAATGTCTAGATCATTCTATAAAACGTAAATGATGCAATATGAAAACTTTCGTGGATTTGTGGTTGATTAGTTTAGAAGTGATAGAAATTCCTCTTAAAATTGCTAATAAAGTTGTGGGATTTTCATATTTGCCAAGAAATTTGAGAAGGAAAGAAAAAAAAAGCCACACTTATAGTATTAGCAAACAAGTTAGATATGGATTGAGCCGAGCAGAAAAGTAAAGCTAAAGGTCTAAGGGAATTAATCAAACAATTAGGTGTGTCGGCGGAAACAATTAAACTACAATTGAGGAGCAGGGAGCTAGAAGATAAACAAAGCAGGAGAAATGAAAGAGAGAAGGAGAGAGAAAATAAAGAGAGGAGAAAGAGAGCGAAAGTTCTTGGCTGAGCAAAAAGAGAATATAACAGAAGAGAGAGGGAGAGAAGAAAGGGAATGATAAAAAGTGAGAGAACTTGATCTTGAAAAATTGAGACAGAGTCAGTAAAGTCACGTTAACAGGTTGGCGATTGAAAAATAAAGTAGTGAAATATACATATATGTGAAGAGTCTGCTAAATTTTAATGAGAATGATGTTGAAGCCTACATTACTTCATTTGAAAAAATGTCTGGGCAGAATGGGTTATGCGAGGATTTATGAGTAACGCCATATCAGACTAAACTGGTAGGCAGAGCAAGTGAGATGGGGGTTGAAGAGATTCTGAAGAGGTGAAACAGGCTATTTTAAGTATTGGTACCAGAAGCATATAGATAGCGGTTCAGAAACGTAAAGTAGGAAGCATTTCGGACTTATGTTGAGTTTGAAAGACATAAACATAGAAATTTAGGTAGATGGGTGCATGCTTTAAAGACAGATATAACTGATGAGACTAAAAGGGAGATGATTCTGCTGGAGGTCTTTAAAAATAAATCATTTCCAGAGATAATAAAAATTCACGTGGAGGAAGAAAAAGTTCGGGAATTGAGACTGTTCGTAAATTAGCATTTAAATACATGCTGGTGCACACGACAAGCGTTCAGCCAGAGTTTCATCCTGTGGGGGATGAAAGTTGGGACAAGGAGAGATCTTGCACTAACAAAGAGTAGGGAGCACTGGTAAGACTTTTTCAAAGGTTACAAAAAGAAGCTCAAGAGAGTGGAAAGGTGGTGTAAGGCCTCAGGTGTTTTCACTGTAGGGAGAGGGACACAGAATGTTAAAGTGCCAGTGGTATCAGAGGGGCCAGTGGAAAAGGTATTTATACTGTCAGAAGGAAGAACACGTAAAGTCACAGTGCTGGTCATGAAGAAAGGCACTGTAGGAAAAGATGTGGTTAAAAATAAACGAAGCCAATGGCGTCAGTGAAGGTAGCAAAGGAGACACCAAGAATAGCCAAGGAGCAGCAGGAGAGTGCATAGCCTAGGCAGGGACTTGGTATGGGGTTAGCACCTGATATCTGTAAAGAATTCACCTCTGTGGATAATATTTACTCTGAAATAACGGAGGGCAAATGGTAAGAAATTATAATTTTGAGAGATACACGAACTAACCAGTCGTTTGTCGTAAGAGATGAGCAAATTTGCATTTGTTCTGACCCTTTTAGCTGAAAGTGTGGAAAAAGAGTGGGATAGATGGATAGAATTTAGTGTTGCCCTATGTCAGATTAGGTTGGAGTGCCAATTCAAGAAGCAGCAGTGGGAGTGATTGACAGACGGTTAGTTCCAGAAAATCAGTTTGTTGTTGGGAGCGATTTAGCAGAGTTCAAGATGAGAGTGACACCCCCTGTTGTGGAAAAGCCAAAGGAATTCCAAGAAACCGAGGAGTTAAAACAGAAATATTCTGATATTTTCCCAAACTGTGTAATAACAAGATCCCATTATCATAAGTCACAGCACGAAACTAAATCTAAAATCAAGGTTGAAGTAGTTGAAGTTCAGTTAGCGAACACCCTGTTTTATGTCATGTTGCAGGAAAATCCTGAACAGGCAGAGGGTCAGACAGAGGAAAGACAAAATGATAACACATATATATGAAGATGTGTACCCCGAAACGAAGGCAGAGACTATTCCTGAGGGTTATCATCTGAAAGATAGAATCCGAACACAGAAATGGAGACAACCTCCTCCGCAGGTGAGGGCAGAGGAGAAATGGGTCGAAGAGCATCACATTGTGTTGCTGATAGCATATAGACAGGCGGTTTTATGGGTAGCACATGAACAACTTGTAGGAGGACACCGAGGGGTACGAAAGACTCAGATTAAGCTACAGAAATATTTTGATTGGCCAGGAACGAACAAAGATGTGGTTAACATTTGCCAGATGTGTCTCACATGCTAAATATTAGCTACGCCACAGATTGTAGTAAAACTAGCATGTTTGTTGCCAACTCCCGCATTTGAAAAACATTTCATACGGGTTATAAATTATTGTGTAGGTCCACTTCTGAGAAATAGATCTTGTTACCATAATGGATGTGTCTACCAGATTTCTGGATTCAATCCATTACGGAGTTTCAAGGCATGAAGTGTAGTAGATGAGTTGGGATCTTTCTTCACACGGTATGGGCTAACCAAAGATATTCAGTTGGAACAAGGTAAAATTTTACTGCTAAGCTGTTTAAGGAGGTTATGGAGAGCTGAGGGAAACAGCACTTCAAATCATGTGCGTATCATCCTGAATCCCAGGGAGCTTGAAAAAGGTGGCATCAGATCTTGAATACCACGTTGAGAACGTACTGTCAGGATTACCCGAATGACTGGGATAATGGTATCCCATCCATATTATTTACCATTAGAGATGACCGAAACGAATCTACGTGGTTCACTCCTTTCGATTAAATATTCGGGCATGAATTGAGAGGCTCTTTGAAATTCACTAAAGTAAAATTGAAATTTGGAAATCTCACACTAGTTTATGTGTCGAATGTGAGGGAGAGATCAAATCCATTTGCTGAATTTGCTAAACAGTACCTAAACTGCTCACAGCATAAAATGAAACAGGTGGCAGATATAAGTTCTGACAATAGGACATTTGTCCGAGGGGATGCCGTTTTCGTACTATTGCCAGTGATAGGAGATGCCGTCAAATCAGGTTTAGTGGTCGCTATCAAAATGAGAAAAAGTTGACTCAGGAGAAATATCTCGCAATGATAACAGATAGAAATAAAGTTGTCAGGTATGTCATGTGAATATGGTGACGCCGTATTATACTGGAGAGAAAAAAAACTGGATAAATGTGTTAGTTACTGCCCTGCAAAGCGAAGAATCAAATCCAGATGGTGAGGATTTTGACGTGCCTCAAAATACATTTTAAAATGAAGAAGTCCTTGAGGAGTGGGCCAAGTTAGGAAACTATCTGCCTTATGAGCATCGAACACAGCTGAAAGGTTTCTTATGGCAGTATAAAGACATTTGTAAGAATCAGATGAGGAGGACTAATGCTATTATACATGAACTCGTCGTAGGAAAAGCAGCTCCAATAAAGCAAGACCCCAATTGGCTTAATCTTTTCAAAGTCACGCAGGTCCTGAAAGAGATGGAGGCCAAGGATATCATAGAACTGAGCCAGAGAAATTTTCATTCACTGATCACCTTAGTTCCTACACCGGACCATATACAGCGATTCTGCTTGGATTATTGGAACGTCAACGCCGTTAAAAAATCAAGCTTGTACGCAATACTGACTTTGGAGGACTGTATCGAGAATGTCTGAAAGCCAGTTACATCACCATGATGGACTTATTGCGTGGTTACTGGCTGGTACCTTTATCCGATATGGCGAACTAAATTTCTACATTTGTATCCCCAAGTGTATGCTGTTGTGTAGTTAGAGTTGTATGATTGTGTGTTTCTGGGTGTGTGTGTGTGTGTGTGTGTGTGTGTGTGTGTGTGTGTGTGTGTGTGTGTGTGTGTGTGTGTGTGTGTGTGTTATTGTCAGCGTATTATGATGGTTCTGTTATTCGATGTGTGTGCGTCTCTGAGTGTCAGTGTTTTATTGTGGGAGTCCGAGGTGTGTCTCTGTCTCGTTGTAATCATGTTGAAGCAGATGAGTGTATTGTTCAGGCAGTGTTTTGCTGTCTGTCCGTGTATCAAGATCTTTCTGTGCCCCCAGCAGAAACACACCCACACACTCACACGCAAACATACACATAGATGCAGAAACACACTCATGCAGAGAAATACAGTCAAAATGAGACATAGGAACATACTGACAAACAAAAACACACATAAACGTACACACATGCAATCCACACACGGACTGATGCACAATAACACAGTCAAACTGAAATGTGTGAACACATTTCTCTATGTGGATGTGACTCTCTTTGTTTCTGAGTCTCGTTCTCCGTCTATATATTTCTATGTGGTTGTGGTTCAGTAACTGTGTTTGAATATGCTTGCGTGAGTGCATAAGAAGTTTCTATCAGTTCTTACAGTTTGGTGCATAATGTCTCTCACTTTCAGTTTGTTCACATCTGTGTGCGTGGGGGTGTGGCTGTTATTCAGTGTCAGTGTAGAGATGTGTTCCTGTATCCCAAAATGACTGAATTTGTGTGTGTGTGTGTGTGTGTGTGTGTGTGTGTGTGTGTGTGTGTGTGTATGTGTGTGTATGTGCATTCGGCATTTACATGGATGTGTTGCTTTCCCTTCAATTTGTCTGCATTTGTGTGTGTGTGTGTGCATATGTATGTATACGTGTCTGTGTGCAGATTTGTTCTGATATCTCTGTATGACTGTTAAAAATCACAGAACACCAGGTTATAATCCAACAGTATGATTTGTAAGCACTAGTTGACGCATTGCTGCTCTTTCATCAGGTTGTGAAGGAGCAACATTCAAAAAACTATTGCTTCCAAATAAACCTGTTGACCTATAACCTGGTGTTGTGTGATTTTTAACTTTGTACACCCAAGCCCAACACTGGCATCTCCAAATCATCAGAATGACTGTATTTCTTTGTGTGATGAAATGTGCGCATTCTGCCCGTCCATGGGCTTGTTCCTCTATGTTTCAGTATGTCAGTTTTTCTGGGTGTGCACGCGCATGTGTGAGAATGTGTGCCCCTTCTGCACTCCAATTGCATTCCTGAGTGTTGTGGGGGTGCGGGACGCTTTCAGTTGTCTGTGTGTAGATGCGTTCACATATTTCAGTTTGATTGTGTTGTTGTGCGTTTGTTCATTTATGTGGGTAGCATGTGTGTACGTCTATGTTTGTTTTAGTTTGTCAATGTGTTCTTATATCTCCGATGATTATATTTCTGTGTATTGGTGTGCTTCTGCGTGTCAGTGTGTTCCTATATATCCTTTGATGATATTTCTGTGAATGGGTGTGTTTCTTCGTGTATGTGTATGTGTGTATGAGGGTGTGTGGGTGTTCCTGCATATATGTGCGTGTGAGAGAGAGAGAGTCGAAGTTTGGTTCTGTCACCCCCTGGTTGTGGTTCTGTCTTTATCTGATCCTGAAACTCCCTCTCTTGAAAAACGACAAGTGGACCCGAGAATAGGTCAAGCTGCAAATGAAGCGAACAAGACAGCAGACATAGACACATCCCTCTGTGAACCGCTCAGTTCTTTCTCTGCTCGGTTTGAGCAGAAAGCCAGTGGCGCAGTGATACCTTGCCCAACAGACCCTGCCACACCTTTTCCCTCGCTCACTACCGCACACGTCAGCACATTCTTGCTGAGACTCAAACCAAGGAAAGTGAAAGGCTTGGATGGAGTCCCTGGCCATGCACTTTAGTCCTGTATGGGCCAACTGGTGGAGGTATTCACTGACATCTTAAACCTCTCCCTCCAACAAGGTGAAGACCCTATCTCCTTCAAGAAGTCCACCACTAACGCCATATCTAAGAAAACACATGAAACCTTGCCTTCCCAAATATTTTTGTTTCATCTGCAAAGTTGACAACAGTGCATTAACTTCCTTCCTGCAAGTCTTTCATATACACATTATGTCATGTTTTTCATGTATAATTTACATAATGTATTGCTACATGTTGGAGCTGTTTCCATCTGTACAAATATAGTTGCGTTTTAGAGCTGATTGTGTTTACATGTAATATTATTGTGCATTGGAACTTAAATATTGTGAGTGTTGATGATGTTTTAATCTAAATAGTGTTGTATATTAGAAATGTTCATGTCTGTATGTGTGTAAATCCTGCTCTTTTGTTGCTGTTTCTGTTCATGCATCAATGTTGCATTAGTTCTAGTTAAACTTGTGCTTTTCTTCTTCCAAACCAACAATACGTTCTCTGATCATGTGGGTCTGCTGCTGAGCTCTTTCAGCACTTTGGGATCAATTTTCAATCGCAGCGCAAGCCAGAGAGGCCACAGAACAGAGCAGCGGTAGACACGTCTTCGCGATTGTGGGGAATGATAAAGAAGGGATATCCGGTCTCTGGTTATTGTAGGAGTAATCACGTATTATGGAATGGGGGTGGGGGCGAAGTGCAATCAGTAAAGTGCACTGGGGAAATAGAGAGGGTTGAAAACAGATAGAGACAAGATTACACTCTGTAATGGAGAGATGATTCAAAGGAGAACAATGGGGAGATGATTAAGTAGACAATAGGTGAGGATTAACTGGAGATTAAAAGGGAGAGAGCTCAAACAGGAAAAGGGGAGTGTTAAAGATAGAGAAGGGAGAGAATTTAACAGAAAGCAATACGGGAGAAGTATATAAGGAATAAGAGGGATAGTCCTGATTACAGGGAGACAAGGAGAGAGATAATAAAGGGGAAAATGCCGAGAGTGTAATGAGGTCAACCAGATGGATGACATTGAAGATGAGTTCTGTGATTGATGCTGATAACCTCGTATAATCAGGGAGGCCTGGCTAACAGATTACACAGGAGTGTAAAAGGCACTGCTCACTCTATGACCCACTTTTGTGCTAGCTGCGTCAGTGTCATGTTCTTTGCAAGTGTAAACGCCGTGTGACCTGATGATGGATTACCTGCCTTTGTGGAACTTGAGAGGATAAAGCACAGAGCAGCAGGGAGAGTGTTGAATACAAGGGTGTAATGTGTTTGTTCAATGAAGGGGAAAGGGGAGGAGATTTAACACAGAGTATTGGAAAAAGAATTAAATAGAGAGTAATGAGGAGTGGTGAATACAGGATAGCGGGGCAAGGTTAAATACAGAGGAACAGAATGGGTTAATTACGGTGTGGAGAGGATTAAATGAAAAGCAACAGTGAGAGGACTGATTATAGGGTAATAGGGAGAAGGTTGAATACAGAGTGAAGATTAATGATTGTCATGCGTGCGTTTTAAATACAGCAGGTGAAAAGTGAGTAATTGTGAGAAGATTACATGATAGGTTTGTGCTACAGGGTAAACAGAGAGCAACAGGGAGTGGGTTGAGTACAATGGAAGAGAGAGGGTTAACGACTGGGAAGTAGAGAAGATCAAATAAAGACAGCGATCGGGTTGATTAATGAATAGTAATGGAGGCTAAATACAGACTAATAGGAACCGGAGTAAATGTTAGGTAGTGAATACAGGAGATGGAATGCACATAAACACTTAAATACAGTCACAGATAATGAGAGAGAGAGAGAAAGTGAAAGACAGCTTAATCAGGAGGGAAGTAAACACTGGGGAAGAGAATGGATTGCACACAGGATAATTCAGGTGATTAAATACTGGGGAATAGAGAACGGATGAAATGCAGAACAATAGAGAAGATTTCCAGATTTAATTAGTGTTGGGGGAGGAACATTGCCTTCCGATGAGCTATCAAATGGTCACTTGCTTTCAAATTCCCAAAAGTCAACATTGAGCCTTGCTCTCACTGTCTATTGACACAATTAGTTACCTCCTTTTTGCATTGCCTCCCAGGGTCACTTCTCTCCACCTCAACGACTATTCCGCATTCCCAATCCAATTGTCATTGAACCTCACACAAATTCCCATTCCTCACACTTTCTCTTTTCCTCATGCCTTCTGTTTTTCAAGTAGAACAGTGTGGACTGACGTAATGCCCATCTGCCGTTCTCGTTCTCACATGAGAGGGGATGAATGGCCTTCTGCTGTTCCCCTTTGCCTTCGCAAAAAGACTAAATTTCTTCCTCCAATTCTTCTGATATTAACTCATCCTAGTCTGACATACTGTTAAACCAGGCCATTTCGTGAGCCAAACTTCCACCTCTGGGCTCCATTAGACCCCTCCCACACTGGTGATGATCGCCTACATTCTCTTGCGTCTGGCAGAAGGTACAGAAGCCTGAACACACAAACCAGCATTTCGGGGACAGCTTCTGCCCAGCTGTTATTAGACTATTGAACGGACCCTCTTGACGCAAGTAATGCCTCCCAGGATCACTTCTCTCCACCTCGTCGACTATTCCTCGTAGCCAATCCAATTGTCATTGAACCTCACACAGATTCTCATTCCTCACACTTTCTAACACTGATCTTTCTTGTCCGCACTGTGCATTGTATACTCTATGTTCTGTCAAAATATTCTCTTCTGTACATCGTTACTTAGTATGGTCTGCCCGTACTGTTTCCCTGCACTTCTCTCCATTTGTCAATAAATCAATCAAAGCGAATCAAATTAAACTCAGCCATGCCGATTAGCTACCCTTCATTTTCCCATTTGGCCCATATCCCTCTAAACCTTTCCTATTTATATCCCCATAGAGACTTCCCAAAGGAGAAGGTGAACAATACACCAGAAATGATGGGGACCAGAGGTGACAGAATCTTCACTGACTTTTTGTTACTTGTATTCTTTTAATAAAAATGTGCTTCGAGCTGTGAACTGAGAACTGTTTGCTGAGAATAAATTGTGACCTTTGAGACTGCTTGGGGTAAAAGGAACAGACCAAACGATCTTTATTTGTTTGCGAAACCAGGCCTTGGGGCTAATTGTCGGATGACTCTGGCTTAAAAGGATTCCTGCTGACAGAGTGATCTCGGGAAGAACGTCCTGAAGATCAACTAATCATTTTTTTCTCAGTTCATATGACAGGAAGCGAACTGACCGTGTGGCCTCGAAGTTGTTCCTGTCCTCTCTCACGGAGGTCTTGAACGACAGTGGACGGGAGAATCTATACCAGCAGTTAACTCTGGAGGAGCTGCCCAAGGCTCTCAAGTCCTTAGAAAAGAATACAATTTCCAGAAGTGATGGCTTGCCAAATGAGTTGTTTACACCTCTGTGGCACTAGATTGGCCTGCAGCCACTGGGCATTTACAACAGTATGCGTCGAACACGTAACCTGTGTGAATCCAACAGCAAAGTTATCATCCCTCCTATCTCCAATTCAAAGGAGGACACAAAAGACTGACGAACGGTTTCACTGCTATTTGTGGTTTCCATAATCCTCTTTGAGACGATCGCCAAATAGGTCAGGTCTGCTGTGGGATCTGTGATTCACTCCGTACAAACCTGTGCTGTACTGGGCACGATGATCTCTGAGAGTATCGCACTCCTCAGTGATGTAATTGTCGATGTATGGGATAGTGATGTTGGAACCTGCCTTATCAGCCTGGACCATGAGAAGGCCTTTGACAGGAAATGGCACAACAACACATGGTTATACTCTCCAAAATTGGCTTTGGGGACGAGCGCTGCGATTGGATTGGCCTGCTCTGCACCAACAGCGTTAGTGCATTCTCAGAAAATAGGTGGGAATCAGAAAGCTTCCCGATCAGTCCTGGAATTAGGCAGTACTGCCCATTGCCACCTTTCCTGTCTGATTATTGTCCAAGAGGTGACTGAATAATTGTTGTGGTTAATTAGCTATTGCCTATCCATTGACAACTCAATCCATTTTTACCAATTTATGTTTCAATTCCTTGCTGTTCTCTTTATTTGGACTGAGAGCTCTGAGTTCCAAATTCAATTTCTTTTTTCTCCTTCTAAGCAAACAATTTAAACATTTTATGATCATTCTTCCCAAATGCAATGATATTGTTGCACAAGCTGTCTCATTTTCTTCATAAATTTTGGAGAAAGTAGAAGAAATTACTTCATCTGTGCTGTTGTGTCAATCCAATGCTGCGAGATATAATAAATTAATGCATTCAATGTGCATTGTGGCTTTAGATTCTTGGGTGGTTGTGACCAGTTAAAGATCTTGATGTATTCGCTCAGTCTCTTTCTGAACTAATAACTCGCACATCATCATAAAGACGAAAGCAAAAAAAAAAGTTAGGTTTCGACAGTAACTGCATCAATTAACGCATATGTTACTGAGGATCTCATGAAAATCAACTCCTAACCCGCTGGCAAAAACTCTGTCCCTACATCTATGAGGCACGGGAGGGAAGTGTTCAATCCTGAAGACTAGGTTTCAGACGCACAACATTGTAAGAGATGCAGGATGCGATTCTGCTGCTTTTCTCTGACACTCAAATATTGTCTACTTCCCATGACCAACTTCATTTCCCTCCGAAATGAGATTGATCCCAGATTCCCAAACCTCTGTGAGGTCTGACTGAATGTTCCTTAGCAACTGGAGCATGTCTCCCCAGCTGGGAAGCAATCCCCATCCAATTGAAACCGAAAAAAAGTCATAACGTATTCAGATCATCCCAACATGAGAAACATTTCCAGTAACAGAGACCTCAAAAGCCCTTCCTACTGGAACCTGCGTTTCCAGCCACACGTTCTTCGGCCTCAAAAGCAATCGGAGTTACCCATGGATCATCTTTTCAATTTCTGCCCGATTTGCTAATTTCTACTTTCAGAAAGGCATTGCTTTTTCTCGTGGTAATGATTGTCATGAGATCAACCAGCTGGACCTTATTGGATATGAAATCCCTGACTGGGGCTGTTAATCTGGGACAAACAGGGAGACAACTGATTCTAAAGGGTGAATGCCAGGGATATTGCCACCCTGAATACCTGATTCAGTGACAGGCTTCTGTCAAAGGCACTGAATTTGTTAACAAGTGATTATCAATGACAGGCTGCCAGACTAAGAAGGGTCTTTTTGCCACCAAACAAAGTTGGTGCCAGTATGTACCAGGGCTTCAGGCTGTTCACTTTCCACACTTGCTCGCTTCCACCCTTGTCCCACCTACAGTCCACCACACCCAAAAATTGTGCTGAAGTGTTTTTTTTCTGAGATTTCCTCAACCCGAGGCACTGTTGCGACAATATACAATCCTGGACTCATCAGAACAGATGGTTCTGAGTCAGTCCGTCATTTTAGCTTTGTCCACTGCTGCCAATTGATGTTAACACTTAAGCAATTGACATGATAAATCGGGGGAAAAAAACAAAAGATTGGAAGTCGACGTCTATGCGAGCGCAGCATCGATTCACCAGAATGATAACTGGACAGCAAGGATTCAATGATGAGGGACTGAAATGACGCAAACCCAGAACCGAATTCCTCAAATTTAGAATTGTCTGATATGAGTAAAGTTTTCAAGAGAATAATAGAAACTACTGGCATGGAATGGACCGAAAGGCTTCTTGTTGGCTCTTGATTTAGGATGAAGATAAGCATAAGTTCATCAATGATCTGAAATCATTCCAAGACTGAAATGAATGAAAAATGCCTCATGTATCTCCACGTTATATTGCACAGACTATTTCGTGCTCATTCACTCACTAAACCTATCCTTCTCCTGCTCAGCGTTCCTATCTCCTCCTTGTCTTGTACCGTCCCATCCAACATTGTGGTGTTAACAATTGTCACACATGTTCCCTTATTTCATTCATTGATAGAGATTATTCTTTTCATTTCCAACTGCCGCCAGGACATTAACCGCCTCATCCTGTCTACCCCTTCCTCTACTCCAACCTCTCACCCTCACAACTCGCAGCCCTCAAATCCCTCTGCTCCAATCCCGACCTCACCATCTAGCCAGCAGATAAAGGGGGCGCACTAGTAGTCTGGCGCACTGACCTCTATACAACTGAAGCCAGACGCCAACTCGAAGATACCTCTTCCAACCACACCCTCGACCATGACCCCACCCCACATCACAAAACCATCATCTCCCAGGCCGTGCAGAACATCATCACCTCAGGAGATCTCCCACTCACGGCATCTTACCTCATAGTCTGGGAACCCTGCACTTCCCGATTCTACCTCTTTCCCAGGATCCACAAGCCTGACCAACCTAGCCAATCCCCTGTTTTAGCATGCTCCTGCCCCACTGAACTCATTTCTACCTACCTCGACACTGTCCCACCCTCCCCCCAGTCCAGGAACTCCACATATACGTTCGAGATACCACCCACACCCTCCACCTCCTCCAAGACTTTCGTTTACTCGGCCCCCATCTCCTCATCTTCGCCATGGATATCCAATACCTCTATACCATGACCAGGGCCTCCATGACTTCCGTTTCTTCCTCTCCCGACGTCCCCAACAGTACCCTTACACTGACACTCTCCTTCATCTGGCCGAACTGGTCCTCAATCTTCACAATTTCTCCTTCGAATCCTCCCACTTCCTCCAGACCAAAGGGGTAGCCATGGCCCCAGCTACGCCTGTCTCTTTGTTGGCTACGCAGAATACTCAATCTTCCATAATTACACCGGCACCACTCCCCACCTCTGCCTGCACTACTTTATTGACTGTATTGGTGCCACCTCGTGCTCCCGCGAGGAGGTTCAGCAATTCATCAACTTCACCAACACATTCCACCCTGACCTTAAATTTACCTGGACTATCTCCGACACCTCGCACACATTCCTGGACATCTCCATCCCCATTAATGACGACCTACTTGACACCGACATTTTTTACAAACCCACTGACTCCCACAGCTACCTGGATTACAACGCTTCCCATCCTACCTCCTGCAAAAATGCCATCATGTATTCCCAATTCCTCCGCCTCTGACGTATCTGCTCCCAAGAGGACCAGTTCCACAACAGTTCACACCAGATAACCTCCTTCTTCAGAGACTGCAATTTCCCTTCCAGCGTGGTTAACAATGCCTTCCAACACATCTCATCCACATCCCTCACCTGCGCCCTTACACCCCATCCCCACAACCATAACAAGGACAGAACGCCTCTGGTGCTCACCTTCCACCCTACTAAACTTCAAATAAATCAAATCATCCGCTGACATTTTCACCACCTCCAAACAGACCCCACCACCAAGAATATATTTTCCTCCCCATCTTCCGCAAAGACGATTCCCTCCGTCACTACCTGGTCAGGTCCATGTCCCCGCTACAAACCACCTTCCCATCCTGTCACCTTCCCCTGCCACCACAGGAATTGAAAATCCTGCCGCCACACCTCTTCCCACATCTCTATGCAAGACCCTAAAGGAGCATTCTACAACTATCAAAGTTTTACCTGCAAATTCGTCAGTATTATTTATAGTATCTTTTGCACCCAATGTGGTCTCCTGTCCATTGGGGAGACTGGACATCTCCTAGCAGAGCGCTTTAGGGAACATCTATGGGATACCTGCACCAATCAACCACACTTCCCTGTCACCCAACATTTCAACTCCCCCTCCCGCTCTGACGAAATCATGGACATCCTGGGCCTCCTTCACCGCCGCTCCCTCACCATGCGACGCCTAGAGGAAGAAAGCTTCATCTTCTGCCTCGGAACACTTCAACTCCAGTGCATCATTGTGGACGTCAACAGTTTCCTCATTTCCCCTTCCCCCACCTCACCCTAGTTACAAACTTCCATCTCAACACTGTCCCCATGAATTGTCCTACATGCTTATCTTACTTTCCACCTATCCATTCCACCCTCCTCCCTGATCTATCACCTTCACCCTTCCCCCAGTCACCTATTGAACTCTATGCTACTTTCTCCCCATCTTCATCCTCCTCTCATTTATCTCTCCACTCTTCTGGCACTCTGTCTGTATTCCTGATGAAGGTCTTTTGCCCGAAACGTCGGTTTTACTCCTACTCGATACTGCTTTAACTGTTGTACTTTTCCAGCACCACTAATCCTGAGATCATAAATGACTGTGTCTGGAGAAATGATCGTTGTGGCAATCTCCAGTACCAACCTGACAACGTGACGATGACACATTTATTCCTGCTCTCTGTTTTCTGTCCTTCTTCACTCCTCACACCATTTCCTCTTTCCCCATCATTTCAGGTCTCATCTAACAAACATTTTTGCTCAAATATTTCCAGAATATGACATTTCTGCATCCTCGTGTGTGCAAATCCGTTCCTGGCCTCAATCCAACATCTCATTTGAAAATGTCCCATCCCATTATTAGTCAGATGTTTTTGACTTCTTCTCTGTGCATGTGTAATGCACTGCAGGGAACAGAGAATGCCTCATCCCCATGTGCTGCTGCACAGATCGTATGTGTCCCAGTGTCAGCTCTGAAACATGTCCAGGACACTTGTATCCTAGTATAAAGATCTGTATTGACTGGAACTTACATAACCTTTGAGGGAATTTGTCAGAGTCTAATTTCACTTGTTTCAATTCTTGCTGAATTGGAGATGTTATATTTATTTCAGAAGCTTTATGCGTGCAAGTTGAGGAATTGTATTGCAATGTTGGATTTATCACAATTTACAATGTGTCAACTCCATTCACCAACTGCAATCCATTCACAGAGCAGCCGCTGTTAACCAGGGAAGCCACATCCTAGTATTAAGGAGAACGTTTCTCAGAGATACACTCAACAACCGTAATTTAATTCCCAAATGATCAAAGGCAAGGGAAGGATGAAACTGAAATAAAATGAGATTCAAATGTTGGATAGATGGTGTTGGGGTATCAATGCTGGTATACAGTGCGGCACATTGGCTCAGTGGTTAGGCCTGCTGCCTCACAGCTCTAGCGGGTGTGTCTGGGTGGGATACTCTTTGCAGAGTCGGTGTGGACTCGATGGGCCCTCTGATCTGTATCCACATTGCAAGTATTCTATGATTTTATTCAACATACATTTTCCAGTGTTTGCTATTGACCGATTGAGATTTGTATCATCCGTTAAACCTCAGTTCTCAAAATTCTATATGACAACTGGGAGTTCATTCACTGCTTTCACCTGCTTGTTTCAATTCGTAAATAAATGCATTGAACCACGTTGTAATGTAACGTTCCCCCAGGTGATGCCTGAAGGTATAAATGAAAGGCTTTGAGATTGTATCACCGCGGTATTGAGTACAGAGAGATTGCACACACAAAGAGATTCAGACAGAAAATGACTTTTTCATTTCGTCATATGCGGAAAATATTTGATACGACCCTTCTGATTGTAACAATTCCCGGTAAGTGCCTTGCACCATTGAAGTTATGTGAATATGTGTGAAGTTTCACTGTGGGTTCATTCTGCCACTGGCAATGACACATGGGCCTGTTGTGCCCAAAAGTCATACAGTGACAGGCGATCATTTATTTCGTCTCAGATTACAGTCACCCGGTGAAATTCTGATCATTACAGATTCTGTGGGAACTGCTTGGGAAATTATTCATCTCTCGTGCGAACGTTCCAGAAATCTCAATTTCACTTGGAGACTTCAGGGAATTTCGATGCAATTAAGAAAAGAAATCAATTTGGAAAAATATAAGTGGTAATATTTTTATGTAAACAGTGCAAAATCATTTAGTTTGCGTTTAGTTCTGAATTTTTGAGTAAATAAGCCCTGGGCTTCTTTCTATATCTGAAGTTAATGGATAACTTGAAGTTATTTCTGTTATCACAGGAATTTGTTTTAAAAATAGCGTTGGAGGTTTGGCTGCAGATTGCTGGCTTTGTGCACGAGTGAACCATTGTTTACTTTTGATGCTTGCACCCCAGGGTGGTATTAATGGAGCCTGAAAGATTTGCTGGACAGTTCTGGAATTTGTCATTAAGAAAGAACCCCTTAAGTGAGAAAGCATTACTTTCACTTCAATCACTTTTGTCATTTCGTTGAGTTTCTGCAAGCTGCTGAAACTGAGTGGATGAATAGAGCAGTGCTCATGCGAAGGAAATTAGAGGTTTAGTAAATTCCATTGCCTTGGAATGAAAGTGTTGTGTTGTTCCCAGACAAATGTGTTGGGACAAGGAAAATCTCTGAATAGATTGTTTAAATTGAGTAGATTGATACTCAGGTATGCGATGTCTCCAGGATGAAATTCACTGTAGTTCCAGTTCAGAAATGGCAGTCGCAAGTCATTTATCCAAATGATAGATACAGGGAATCTGGTGTGAATATTATAAGAGGGCTGTTTTCTTTGGAACCATACGGGGAGTTGTGTCTTATAGAAAACATAAAAGTCGTATCCTTTTGTTTCATTTAGGTATTGTGTTTAGATTAATGAGAATTATACACGTACTGCATGTTCATAGCCTTTGAATCTGCGTTGTCCGTGCATAGTTTGGTTTATTCTATTTTGTCATCATTTCTTTTGCAATAAAGTTCTGTTTTGTTGAGGAAGCAATATTTGCCGCATTGCGTGTTTGTGATTCACCAAGCGATCACTTTGTTAAATCAAAACAAATAAGATCATGATCCATCAAGCTGGATTTCTGTCCAGGGTCTGCGTTGTCCTGTAATTTAATCAGCTGGCGTTCGGACAGGAATGAGTGTACTAAACACTTTGACTAGATAACTCCTGAGAAATTGATATACTCACCCAACACTTCAAATATATTGTGCCCCAACCATATCTGTCCTGATTAATTGTATGCCACAGACCCTGATCAGACATCCACACTGAGATGCAATCCCATATTAACCATCCCAAAGTTACTACTCTCTCACTCTGCACCACAAACAAATTCCCTCAGCGCCGTCAAACTTGTAGTACTGGAACTACATGAGACACTGCGTGGATGTGGTTTTGTGCACCGTTCTGGTCATCACCAAGCAGTGAGGACAGAATTGCACTGAGGACAGTACAGAAGAGATTTACTAAAATGGTGTTAGGTGTTGGTGGGAGGTTTACTGAAGACGTGAGATCCACCATTTCATTCAGAAGATGATCGTGCGACTGGAATACTCTGCTCAATTTTGGTGGTGGCTTGAGGGAACCAACCTTAGCTCACTTAAAGGGAACTTGGATCTGCATCTGAAGTGCAGAAATCTTCAACAATGTGGACAATGTGCTGGAAAGTGTGATCAGTACAGGTAACACGTTTATTCAGGTGATAGTGGCATGAATGACCCCTTAAAATGAAAGCATTTGGGCGGGGAGGAGTTAAATGGTCTGTGTCTTTGCTGTCTATTTCTACCATTGGAATACTGTGGAGAATTAAATTGAACTTCAGAGGGGTCGACTACCTTCCAGGTAATCCAAATTGAAGGATATGTAGAGATTGTGGCTGGAAGAGCTGATTTTTTTTTTGTGGTATTTTAGGCGTCATAGCAGACTTTCGCAAAATCATGGAGATGCAATTATTGTTTGAAAACTGTTGAATTGTTTTGGAAATTTGGGATAAAGAAGTTTCAAAGCAACACAATTACAAAAAGGAGGCACAGAGACAAACTTAGAGACCACTGGTCAGTGAGAGAGAGGGAGCGAGAGAGGGAAAGCAACCTATACTGCTTTCTGACACACCAGTGAAGCTGCACAGCTGCTACACTTGTTGTTTGAGGTCATGTATTTCTGAGCATTGGATTACATCTCAGAAAAATTAACAGCGGAAATCACAACTGGACTTGGAGCGACCTGTGTGGGAGAGTTCACAGCACAGCAGCAGACAAGTGCATGGTTTTTAATTGTAATCTTGCGAACATTCTTTTTCTCAATCTCCAACAGTAAGTAGAGTGATTTATTTTTGATTGTAGATTTTAATGAGATGTGTTTCTTGATTAAAATGTTAAATTATAAAGAATAGGCACTACTTTAGCCTGGAGATGTGTATTTTAGAACAGAAAGTCTGTGGTATTTTCTGTGAGCAGAGTAATGTACTATTCCTGACGGATATGGGATATTAAAGAGAGCTTCCTTGTTACCAATGATTACGCCTATAGTAAATGAGTTTGGTTGTGAATGCTACCAGATCACATGGACCAGTTGGAGCAGCAATTAGAGGCAACGAGAAAATTCCAGGCGTGAGGCGATGTGATGGAAGGCACCTACAGGAAGGGACAAAAACCAAAATTACAGTCAGGTAGATGGGTTACTTGCAGGTAAGGTAGGAGAATGAGATGGGTAGTGAAGGAGTCTCCTGTGGCTAGCGCAATCTACAACATACATGATGTTTTGGAAAATGGAGGGGGTGATGGACTCTTAGGGAAATGTAGCAAAAACAGCCAAGTTTCTGATGCCAAGACTGGCTCTAATGTAACGAGGAATACGTCAGATTCCAAGAGATCGATTGTGGCTGGGGACTCTCGTCAGAGGCTCAAATGATGTTTCTGTGTCCACGAGTGCCTTTTGCCTCATTGGTGACAGAATCTATGATATCTCAGAGAGAATGCAGAATATTCTCAAAGGGGAGTGGGAACAGCAGGATGAAATTGATGACATAGGAAGGGAAAAGAACGAAATTCTGAAGGGCGAATATAAGAGGTTATGCACGAATTTAATAGCATCCAGGGGATGCAGACAATCGAAATGTGTAGCTTGTTTAAGGAACAAATATTGCGTGTCCTTGATAGGTATGTCCATGTCAGGCAGGGAAGATGTGATAAGGAAAGGGTGCCGTGGTTTACTACAGAAATTGCATCTCTTGTTAAGAAGAAGATGGAGGCTTGTGTGTTGATGAGCCAAGATGGTACAGATGAGGCGATGGAGAGTTGCAGCTCAGCAAGGAATAATTTAAAAAGGGAGTTAAGAAGAGCATAGGGAGGACACTACCAAATAGAGTAAAAGAGAACCGTAAAGCTTTATATAGGTATGTGAGGAATAAAAGGATGATTAGGATAGGAATATGGACAGTCAAAGACAGAAATGGGAAGTTGAGTGTGGGTCCTGCAGAGATCGGAGAAGTGCTAAATAATCATTTCTCATCAGGGTGCACTGGTGGGAAGGAGGATATTGTCGAGGAGAATAATGAGATACAAGATATTAGACTAGAAAGGATTGAGGTTAGTTACACACAGGTGTTACCAGTTGTAGAAGGAGTGAAGGTAGGCAAGTCTGCTGGACTGGATGGAATTTATTCAAGAATTCTCTGGGAAGATAGGGAGGAGATATTTGAATCGTCATTGTCTACAGGTTTAGTACCTGAGGACTGGAGGATTGCAAATGTTGTGCCCTTGTTCAAGAAAGGCAGCAGAGACGATCCAGGTAATTATAGACCTTTGAGCCTTACTTCTGTTGTAGGAAAGGCTTTGGAAAGGATTATAAGAGATAAGATTTATAAACATCTAGCAAGCAACAATGTGGTTTCAGGTAGTCAACATGGTTTTGTCAAGGGCAGGTCATGTCTGACAAAACTCACTGAGTTTTTAGAGAAGATGACTAAGCATGTAGATGAGCGTAGAGCAGTTGACGTGGTATACATGGACTTCAGTAAAGCCTTTGATAAGGTTTCACATGGAAGGCTGATGGAGAAAATGCAGAGGCATGGAACTGGGGGTGATTTAGCAGTTCGGATTAAAAACTGGCTTTCTGAAAGATGGTGGTTGATGGGAAATATCCAGTTAAGAGTGGTGTCCCACAAGGATCGGTTTTGGGATCACTGCTGTTTGTCATTTTTATAAATGACTTAGACGCAGGCACAGAAGAATAGATTAGTAAATTTACAGATGGCACTAAAGTGGGTGGAGTGGTGGACAGTTTGATAGAATTTTGCAGATTGCAGGAGGACGTGGATAAAGTGCAGATTTGGGCTGAGAGGTGGCAAATGGAGTTCAATGCAGCTAAATGCGAGTTGATGCACTTTTGAAAGAAGAACAGGAAGGCAGAGTACTGGGTAAATGGGAAGATTCTTAGTCGTTGCCAATTCTAGAAGGAGTGAAGTCCGCTGGGCCGGATGAGATTTATTCAAGGATTCTTGGAATCCATGTGCATAGATCTCTTATTTAAATATACAAAACGCTGGTGTGGCCACACTTGGAATATTGTGCTCAGTTTTGGTCGCTCCATTACAGGAAGGAAGTGGAAGCATTGGAAAAGATACAGATGATATTTACCAGGATGTTGCCTGGTCTGGAGGAAGGATCTTACGAGCAAAGTCTGAGAGACTTGGGTCTGTTCTCATTGGAAAGAAGAAGGCTAAGAGGGGATTTGATAGAGACATAAAAGATGTTCAGAGGATTTGATAGGGTAGACAGTGAAAGACTTTTTTCCTAGGATGATGACGTCAGCATGTACGAGAGGGCATAACTACGAATTGAGGGTGATCGATTTAAGAGTTACATTTTTGATGCATGATTACATTACAGCTGTAGTTTCGAAGGATAATCCTGAGAATACATTCAGGGAAGCTATTTGGTTGGAACTGAGAATGAATTACCTTATTGGGATTGTACTACAGATCCCTCAATAGTCAGTGGGAAATTGAGAAACAAATTTGAAAGGGGATCTCAGTTATTTGCAAGAATAATAGCGTGGTAATGGGAGTGGATTTTAATTCCCAAACATAGACTGGGACTGACACATTATTAAGGGTTCTGAATGGAAAGGAATTCATTCAATGTGTATGCCAAACTTTTCTGATTCAGTATATGATATATGTACTGTAGAATGTCCAAAACCTGACCATCTTTTGGGATATATGACAGGACAAGTGACTGAGGTTTGGCTGAGAAATCACTTTAGGGCAGAGACTTGTCTGTTAATTTAAGATAGTGACGGAAAAGGACAGGTCGAATCTAAAAGTTAAAGTTCGAAATAGGAGGAAGGTCATCAGCCAAGAAAGTTTAAAAGTCCATTGGAGGTAATTGTTCTCTGAAAAGTGGACAGCTGAAAATGGGAAGCCTTCAAAAATGAGATAGCGAGAGTCCAGAAAGAGTATGTTCCTGTTAGGGCAACAGGAATGGCTGGTAGGTATAGGTTTTGGTAAAGAAAAGGAAGGAAATATTCGTCAGGTAGAGGTAGATTAGATTAACTACAGTGTGGAAACAGGCCCTTCGGCCCAACAAGTCCACACCGACCCGCCACCCACCCACACCCTTACATTTACCCCTTTACCTAAAAATACGGGCAATTTAGCATGGCCAATTCACCTGACCCGCACATCGTTGGACTGTGGGAGGAAACCGGAGCACTCGGAGGAAACCCACGTAGACACGGGGAGAACGTGCAAACTCCACACAGTCAGCCGCTTGAGTCGGGAATTGAACCCGGGTCTCAGGTGCTGTGAGGCAGTAGTGCTAACCACTGAGCCACCGTGCCACCCACTATGCCACCGTTCCAGCCACGGTGGCAGAGATCGAGTGAATCCTTGGAAGAGTAAACATGCAGTAGGAGTACACTAAAGAGGGAAATCAGGAGGGCAGAAAGGGGACAAGAGATGACTTGGCAAAAAGGGTTAAGGAGAATCCAAGGAGATTTCGTAAATAATTAAGGACAAAAGTGGAAATAAGGAGAGAATAGGACCCCCTCAAAGGTCAGCAAGGCAGCCTGTGTGTGGAAATACAGAAGACGGGGGTGATACTCAACGAGTATTTTGCATCAGGGTTTACTGTGGAGAAAGGCATGGAAGATGTAGAGTGTGTGGAAATCGATGGTGACATCTTGAAAAATGTCCATATTCCAGAGCAGGATGTGCTGGATGTTAAAGAACGCATAAAATTGGATAAATCCCCAAGACCTGATCCGGTGTACTCTGGAGCTCTGTGGGAAGCTAGGGAAGTGATGTCTGACCCCTTGTTGAGATACTTAAATAATCAATTGTCACAGGTGAAGACCTGGAAGACTGTATTTTGGCTAATGTGGTGCCACTATGTCAGAAAACAGGTGATGAAAAGCCAGGGAACTATAAACCGTTGAGTCTGACATCGGTGGTGGATAAGTTGTTGGAGGGAATCCTGAGGGACCAGATTTATATGTACCGTATATTTGAATAGGGAAGGAGTGATCAGAGATTTTCAGCACAACTTTGCAGCTATGGATTAATGTCTCACTAACTTGATTTCTTGTTTTTTTTTGAAGAAGTAATGAAGAGGATTGATGCAGGAGAGTGATAGACAAAATCCATATAGTCTTCAGTGAGGAGTTTGACGATTTTCCTCATGATGGACTGCTTTGCAAGTTTATACCACATGGAAGAGAGGAAGATCGAACTATTTCTGATGCAGAACTGGCGCGAAACTGGTAAACAGAGGGTGATAGTGGAGGGTTGATTTTCAGACTAGAGGCTGGTGATGATTGGTGTGCGACAAGAGTCGGTGCTGGGTCCACTGCTTTTCGACAATGATATAAATGATTTCGAAGTGAATATGGGAGGAATGGTTAGCAAGTTTGTAAATATCAACAAAATGTGAAGTGCTGTAGACCGCAAAGAGGGTTACCTCAGAGAACAATGGGATCTTGGTCAGATGGGCCAATGGGCTGAAGAGTAGCAGATGGAGTTTAATTGAGATAAATATGAGATGTTGCATTTTGGAATGGCAAATTCGGGCAGGACCTGTTCTTAATGTTATGTTACTGGGGAGTATAACTGAACAAACAGTGCAGTTCCATATTTCATTGGAAGTCTTCGGTGGACAGGATAGCAAAGAAAACGTTTGGAATGTGTTCCATTATTGATCAGAGCATTGGTAAAAGGAATTGTGAGATCATGTTGCAGCTGCACAAGAGATTGGTTAGGCCACTTTTGAAAAGGTGTGTGATATTCCGTTCTCACTCCAAGAGGAAGGATGATATGAAACATGAAAGTGTTCAGAAAATATTTGCTAGCATGTTGCCAGGGATGAATGGTTTCAGTTATACTGAGAGGCTCCATAGGCTAGGGGTGTTTTCGCTGGAGCATCGGAGGCTGAGGGGTGACATTATAGAGTTTTATAAAATCATGAGGGGCATGGATAGGGCACATAGACAATGTATTTCACTGGTGTGTGGGAGTCCAGAGATTAGAAAACATAGGTTTCGATTGAGAGGAGAAAGATTTAAAAGGCACCAAGGGAAAATATTTTTCATGAAATTGGTGGTGCAGGTTTAGAGTGAAAAGCTAGATAAAATGGTGAAGGTAAAATGGTAAAAATTCAAATGACGGGTAAATTAAGTGGAAAAGTTAAGAAGGATATGGGGACATATTAGACTAGTTCATTATGGAATATCAGGTAAGCAAGGACGATTTGGACTAAGGGGTCTGTTTCTGTGCTCTACATCTCTATAACTGTCACTACACCCAGTATGCTAAAAGCAGTCGAACAAATATTTTATTTTATATAAATAAAAACGCTATGAATCTCAATTCCCCGCCCTTTGCATTCAATGTTCAGGCCTTGTGCGAGGAGACAACCAAGTTGATGGTAGAGATCATTGACAAATGTTCAGAGGAAGGTGATCTGATGAAGAATGATTGCATTAACTCTGTTTCTCGCTCCACAGATGCTACCATACCTGTTGAGTTTCACTGTCTGTTTCTGTTTCTGTTTCTTATTTCCTGTCTCCACAGCCTTTGATTCATTTCATGAAAATGTTTCACTTACCACAAGCAATGTTTAGAGTCATGGAACACGACTGTACTGAAGAGATCTGTCGGTCCATCAAGGTGATGCTATCAAAGCTAGATGAAATCTAGTCACGTCCCAGGTCGCTCTCAAAGGTTGTGAGCTTTCCACCATCAATACCCTCCCACGTGCTGCGTTATCAGAACACCCACTCCTGTTTGAGTGAAAGCATTTTCTTCAAATGCCCCCAAACATTTTGCATTTCACCTTGCAAATTATGCCCCCTTTTCTGTCTGTCAATTCCCTGCACCAGTTAGATATGATGATCTTTCAATGCTCTCTGGGAGGATATGAAGAAGTTTTGATCAGTAATTTCCGATTTGCCTTTCACCTTCTGTCTTTTGCAGTGAATTTCCTGTTGATTTTTATTCTGATTCGGCGGAAGTGCGGCCTCTCTAACTGCACAACGCGCTGCCTGTTGGCGATGGCAACGTCTGATATACTGTTCATTCTCACCAACATAGTGCTGTTGCGATTCCGAGTCCTTTACTTCCCAAGGTGTTTTTTGGACATCACTCCTGTGTGCAGTGCTGTCTCTGTCCTGGTTCGTGTAGCCACAGACTGTTCTGTCTGGTTCGCTGTCATTTTCTCCTTTGATCGTTTTCTCGCCATTTACTGCTTGAAACTGAAGAGGAAATATTGGACATAGAAAACCTTGGTTGTGGCTTTGACTGCAACTGGCATTTTGCTCTGTTTAAAATGTATTCCCTTCTATTTTCGGTATAAATCTGGGAACAAAATTGATAATGTTCCGATTTACTGCATAACAAAGTCAAGTTATTATACTGATCCCAGATGGCTGGGATTTAAGTGGTTTGATATCATTTTAACTCCATTCATCCCATTCATTTTAATTCTGTTGATGAACACTCTGACAGTCAGGTACATCTTAGTGGCCAGTCAAGTCCGCAAGAGCCTGAGGGGTCAGAGGAAGGCAGAGAGTCACAAAGACACAGAGATAGAGAGCCGGAGGAGATCGGTGATTTCCCTCTTCACCGTATCCGTCAGCTTCATACTTCTGTGGTTAGTGTTCATTGCAAACGTCTTTTACTTCAACATGAACAAAGCCAGTCGTTCGTGGAACTGGCGTCTAATCCACATTACGTTCCCTGGAGAAATGCTGAAGGATTTAAGCTGCAGCACGAACACATTAGTTTATGCTGCGGCTCTGCCCAGGTTCAGGGAGAAGTTCAGGAATTCGGTGCAACAACTGGTCACGTATATTCTTCACTTAAAATGCAAAGAGGATGGAAAGAGGCTGAAGGAGTGATTCGAAATGATGGACAGCATCTAAGTGCTGTGTTCAGCTGGAACATGGTGTTTTGAAGGACTGCCCTGTGGATGAGAGTTGAAGACTGTCAGGAGGGTTCTCTCCATTTCCTATGCAAGTGCGGAGTCGGGGGGCAGAAGCATTCCTTCCTGCACCAAGATGATTTTCATACTCTGTCTGTACAACTCACAATAAACACCGTATTGCAAGTGAAAGGTTCCGGGTGCTGGTGATCCCCTCATCTGAATGTGTTATTGTTACATGCACGTTTCTTTTTGAGAGTGTTTATTGAGTTCACCTCTTGTTGCCTCCCCTCACAGGGATATTTTTTTTCTCTCACTCTCTGCCTTTTTCTGTATGTCTTTTTTCCTCTCTTACCCTCCAGCGCAGTCACCTTCTCTCAGCTTCTTGCTCAGTTTCTTGCTGTATGTGTCCCTCACGGCCTCCTTCCCCCCCTCTCTCTCTCTCTACTTGTTTATATGTTTGTCTGTCTCTCTCTCTCCCTTAATGTCTCACCTTTTTTGTCTTTCTGTTTAGCTCTTTCTCTGTCTCTGTTACTCCCTCGCTCTCTGTGCCTTTTTCTCACATTGATCATCGCACACATCTGTTGTCTCCATTTTGCGCATGCTCACTTGTATTGACTCAAATCCCTTCCTGATCCCTGCAATCACTGATCTTTCCCAAGGCAATGTGTACTGTGGGGTGGGGGTGGGGGGAGTCGGCGGTGGTGGTAGGATCTTCATTGCCTTAGTTGGGATCTCACTCTATGTGTGAGTGTTCCTCGGTTCTTGACGTCCCTAAGTGTGACACATTATGAGTGTGTATACGCATGTGAGTGTGGGTTTCCCATTGTGTGTATTGGGAAGTATTTCTGTAACTTCACCTTCACGTGTTTATGTTTTTTTTCCTGTATGTTATTCGGTCTGTATGAGAGTGTTTCTGTGAAGGTGAGTGTTTTAATGTGGGTGTATGTAACTGTGCCTGTGTGATGGTGTGTCTGTGTGTGTTTTGCACATGTGCATCTGTGGTGTTTGTGGCTGTGAGCATGCTTTTTGTGAGGTTACAGTCGTATGACTGTGTGGTGTTTTGTGTGTGTGTGCGTGTTTGTGGGGACGGGGTACCGTCAGTATGTCATGGTGGTTCTGTGACTGTGTGTGTGTGTGTGTGTGTGTGTGTGTGTGTGTGTGTGTGTGTGTGTGTGTGTGTGTGTGTGTGTGTGTGTGTGTGTGTGTGTGTGTGTGTGTGTGAATGTGTGTGTGTCTGAGTGTCAATGTATTATTGTGGGAATGCAGGATGTGTATCTACCTGGCTGTGCTCTTGTTTAAGCAGGTGAGTGTGTTGTTCAGACTGCGTTTGGCTGTCTGAGCATCTTTCTGTGCTCCCAGCAGGATCTCTCTGTGCCTCTCTTGGCTGTGTCTCTCTTTGTTTCTGAGTGTCTCTCTCTGCCTGAAACTCATTGTGTTTGTGGTTCAGGAACTGTGTTTGAATGTGTTTATATGCATGTATAAGAAGCTTCTGTCTGTTCTTGCAGATTGGTATGTAATATCACTTACTCTGCGTTCATTGATATGTGTGTGGGGGCAGGGGTGTGATTCTGTGTCTGTTTGGAGATGTGTTTCCATATCTCAGTGTAACTGTACTTCTTTGTGTGTAGTTATGAATGTATTAGGCATGTACATGTGTGTTTTCCTTTCTCTGTCAGCATGTTTGTATTTGAGTGTTTATTTGTGTGTCTGTTATTTGTTCCAATACCTCAATATGACTGCATTTCTTTGTGTGGAGATGTGTGTGCGTGCTGTCTGAACATACATGTGTTCCTATATGTCTCAGTATGTCTGTTCTTCCTTGTCTTATACTTGCACGCGTGAGTGAGTAGGTGTGCTCACTTCTGCACTCTAATTGTCTTCCTCTCTGTGTGTGTTGTGAATGTGTGAGATTGTTTCTGTTGCCTTTGCGTAGGTGTGTTCCCATATTTCACTTTGACTGTGTAATTGTGTGTGTGTATTTGTGCAGGTATATGTGCGTATTTTGTTTGTTACCATGTTCCTATATCTCACTTTCACTGTATTTCTGTGTATGAGTGTGAGAGCGTGTGGGTGTGTTTCTGCGTTTGTGTGTGGAAGAGAGAGAGAGTGAGAGAGGGTGTGTCCCTCTGTGTGTGGTTCTGTCTGCGTCTGATCATGAGACTCCCTCTCCAGATACAGGACAAGTGAACACTTCAGCAGGTCATGGCGCACCGATTGCTCTCAATGGCGCATTTCTGGCAAACTGGGAAATATCTAAATATCAGTATCTGTACCACCTGCACACTGATAGCTGAACTGTTACTTCAGTTCAGGGACCCAAGTCTAATGAACGAAACAAGACATGGGAATATCCAGCGAAAGGCAGGATTCCAGCTCTTTTGTCCAAGTTTGAACCAAGATGCAATATGTAAATTTTGTTTTCTTGTTGAAACTGTTTGTGTGCACATATAAATATTGTTACATATTGCATCATACGTCAATACAATGCAGGAGCGGAATGAGATTATTCGGCCCATCGAGTCAGCTCTGCCATTTTAACATGAAGGACCAATTCTTCAATTCTGTTCTCTTGCCTTCTCTTCTTAACTTATGATTCCCTTACCAATCAGGAACACATATATTTCTTGTTTTAATACATTCGGTATGGACCTGGGCAAACCCTCTCAAAACATGTCAATATGGCAGCCCAGACCTTAACTTTTCTGCTAGTTTCGCGCAGGTGTAAAGAGGATATTAAATGAATGATTGAGCGAGTAAACATTTCTCGGTTTTAAATACAACTGAAATTATTTCTTCCTGCAACAATCCCCACAATCACCCATGTCATAACAGGCCAAATCAAACAAGTGTCTTACAACAGAGATGTCAGAGAGAAATTCAACATGGAACTATTACTTCCATGTAGCTGTTCCTTTAACCAGAAATCTGAAAAACTGACTGCTTGCGATCACCAAACCAAACTAAATCAGATCAGAGAAAAGCTGTGCTGGCAGAATTGGCCACTCCCCTGTCATTTGTTTCACGTGAAAACCTTCTCCTGAGCAGTGTCTGTTAGCTGTGACAGATCCCACCCAAATTAGACACCTGGTACCAATGCATTTCCCAGCACTCTAAGAAAAAAAACGAAGGAAAAAATAACCTTGGTCAAGAGGCATCAGCATCACACAGTCAATGTCCTGGTCTCCACCGCCCTCTGCGTCAATGGTTTCCATGGGTTAACTAACCTTTGGCTGAAGAAATTCATTCTCATTTCAGTTCCAAAGGTCGTCCCTTCATTCAGAGGCTGTGCCCTCATGTCCTAGCCTCTCTGACATATGGAAAGAGCTTTCAAGCAGTGGCTGAAATGGGAGGACTTTTTACTAAATTAAGTACAATCATGGTCTGAGGCTGTGAATGGCAGTCTCTGGACTGCTTATAATTTGTGGACTGGACCATGTTTAAATACTCAGCAGACTAGCTGCATGAATCAAATCCACTATCACGGACACAATTATCAAATGCTTGGAAGACTGCACATTGAAGCGTAGACCTTGGGTGAATCAGGAAATCCACTCCCAACTGAAGACTATACAGGCAACATTCAAGTTGGAAGAGCTATAGCTATTGAAAGAATCCAGACATTACCTCTGCAATGCCGTCAGGAATGTCTGGAGGGAGTATCTGACCACATGACTGGCCCAAACTTACCAGTCAGACTCCAGCCGCCTACAGCAATCCCTGAAGTCCATTACAGGATATAATATGAAGCAGAGCAAGATTGCAGAAAAAGACACATCGCTCGCTGAGGACGTCAATGCTTTCTCGGCTCTGTTTGAGCAGAATTACAGTGGTGCAGTGATGCCTGCCCCAACATCCCCTTATACACCTGTTCCCTCGTGCAAGGCTGCACATGGCATAAAATTCTTCTCGAGAGTCAACACACGGAATGTGGCAGGCACGCATAGAGTCCCCAGCCATGCTCTTAGATATTGTACGTAACTACTGGCAGGGGTATTCACCAACATCTTCAACGTCTCCCTCCAAAACGATGAAGTCCCCATTTTCGTCAAGAAGACAACCGCCATCCCTGTACCTAAGAAATCATATACACTGTCCCAATTTGCCTTCCCCCTATGTTTGTGTTACCTGCAAATTTGGCAACAGTGCATTCACTTCCTTCATACGAGTCCTTCATATACACGTTATGAATCGCTGTATGTTTTATCCGTTTGTCTCTGTACAAATGTTGCCATGTATTAGAGCTGGTTATGTTTGCATGTAATAAAATCGTGCATTGGAACTTAAGTATTGTTTGTATTCGAGATGTCAAAGTTTATATCCAAGCATTGTTGCATATGACATCTCTTCATATTATATATAAATACTGCTGTGCATTGTAGCTGTTTCTATTTATGCATCAATATTGTATAAGCTCATGTTAAGGAAATGCCTTTCTTCATCCCATCAGCGATACTCTCTCTGACCGCGTGGACGTCCTGCTGATCTCCACCAGCACTTTGGGATGGATCAGCGGTCCAAACGCCGACCAAAGGGGCAGAAGCAAAGAGCAGCGACGGTCACGTGTTAGCGGCTGTGGGGAGCGATATGGCAGGGAAATCCGGTCTCTGGTTATTAGAGAGAATAATCACATATTCTGGAAGGGGTGGTGGTGGAAGGCAATAATTAAGGAGCACTGGGGAAAGGGAGAGGGTTAACTACAGGTACAGATAGAGTAAAAATCGTAATAGGGAGATAATTCAACAGACAATAATGGGGACAGAATAAATAGACAATACGAGAGGATGAAGCAGAGAGTAATATGGAGAGAGCTGAATGCAGGAAAAGCTGGATATTTTAAGACAGCAAAGGAAGAGGATTTAATAGAAATTAATAGGGGTTGAAGTACATCAGGAATAAGAGGGTGAGACCTGATTGAAGGGGCACAGGCAGAGAGTTTATACAGGAGGAGCTGAAGGGTTTGTGGTGCGCTCAGCCAGACGAATCTCATTGAATATGAGTTTCCTGATTGGGACTGTTACCATGTTTCAATCAGGGAGTCCAGGCTGACATATATAAACAGGAGTGTCAGTGGTTATGCTCAGTCCAGCAACCAGCTTTGTGACAGCTGGGTCAGTGTCATGTACTATGCAAGTGTAAATGCAGAGTGACTTGATTGATGGGTTACCACGTTTGTGGAACTTGAGAGGATACAATACACAGTAGTAGGGAGAGTGTGTTGTATATAGGGGAGTGCTCAGGTAAGGGTAAGGGAGGGTAGTTAATGCAGAATAATTGAAAAGAACAAAGTAGAGAGTAATGGGGAGAGAGTTGAATACATTATAGCAGACACGGTGAAATGCAAGGGAACGGAGAGGGTTAAATACAGAGTAGAGAGGTTTAAATGAGGAGTAGTAGTGAGACGGCTCATTACAGTGCAACCAGGAGAAAGTTGAATACAGAGTGAAGGTTAATGATTGACATGAGTGCAGTTTAAGTAGAGCAGTGGCAATGGAGAGTAATTGTGAGAAGCTTCAAAGGAAATTATTAGGGACAGGACTAAACAGAGAGTAACAAGGAGAGGATTGAATACAAAGGAAGAGAGATGATTAATGAGAGGGAAATAGCGAAGATCAAACGCAAACAGCGATAGGATCGAGTAGATAATAATCGTAGAGGCTAAATACAGACTAATAGAGAAAGGAGAAAATACAAGGTAGTGAATAGAAGGGATGGATAGAGATAAGGGCTTATATTCAGAGAGAAAGAGAGAGAATGACAGAGAAATCGGGAGGGTATTAAACACCGTGGACGAGAATGGATTGTATACAAGATAATAGGGATGATTATACACTGAGCGATAGAGAAAGGATGAGATGCAGAGTAACGAAGATGATTTCCTGCTTTAATCAATGTTGGGGGGACGAGCAGTGCCTTCCGATGAGCTACCAACAAATGGTCTAATTCCTTCAAAATCGCAAAAGTTAATATTCAGCCTTGCTCTCACTCTGTCCATTGGCACAGTTAGTTGCCTCCCTATTGTATTGCCTCACATAATCACTTCTCTCCACCTCAGTGACTATTTCTCATTCCCAATCCAACTGTCATTGAACCTCACACAAATTCCCACTCCTCACAACTTTCCTTTCCCGTGTGCTTTGTCTTTTTCAAGTAGAATAGTGTGGACTGATGTAATGCCCATCGGCAGTTTTTGTCGTCACATGAGATCGGATGAATGCACTTCTGTTGTTCCTGCTTCCAATCTCAAACTGAATTAAGTTGCCTCCTCCAATTCGTCAGTTACAGTTTAAAGAAGCGGCTTTGTTTTCATTCATTCCCAAATGCCCATCCCCAATTGCCTAAAGGACAGACAAATGTGAGCCACATGATGTGGATCTGGAGTCACATGTAGTCTTGAACAGGGAATCACGGCAGTTTCACACTCTGAAGAGTATGAGTGATCCAACAACCTGTCATCATTATCCTATTTCATTTCAAAATTTTATTGAATTCAATTACTGCCATCTTCTGTGTCAGGGTCACCAGAACATTCCCAGAGTCTCTGGATTGACAGCCCACAGATGATTCTACTAGGCCATCGCCTCCATATGCTGAATGGCCTTCTCCAGTGTAACAGGCTGGAGAAGGTGCCAAACAAAATCAAAAGAATTGCAGACGTTGCAAATCAGAAACAAAAACAGAAATTGCTGTTCACTCAAATAATTCCATTGTCTGCACAATATGTTCCCTCATCCCATTCTGACATCCTGTCAACTCAGCCTATTGAGTGAGGTAACTTCCATCCATGTGCACCACTAGATCGCTCCCACTGCAGTAAATATTCCTAACAACGTCATCCATCCGGCAGAAGATCCAGAAGCCTGAACACACACACCAGCAGGTTCAGGAGCAGATTCTGAACAGCCGTTATTAGACTGTTGAATGGATTTTCTTCACTCAAGCAATGCTGATCTTCCTCATGCTAATCTCTCTTGTCGGCCCTGAGCAATGTAACCTTTATGCCTTTGTTCAAAACCTTTCTTCTGTACATCCTTGCTTCGTATGATGTGCCAGTATTGCTCATAAACAAAGCTTTTCACTGCGCTTCTGTTCATGCAATAATAAATCAAGCAAATTGAATCAAGTCAAACTCAGCCATGCTGACCAGATATGTTGAACAGTCCAATTTGGCCAATTTACTCTAACCCCTTGTTGTTCATATCCCCACAGAGACTTCACGAAGGATAATGTCAAGAATACACCAGAAATGATGGGCAGTAGAGGTGATAGAACCATCACTCATTTTTTGATGGTTGTATTCTTCTACTAAAATGTATTTCGAGCTGTGACCTGAGAACTATTGGCTGAAAATGACTTGTGGCCTTTGAGACAGCTTGTGGCCAAAGCAACAGACCAAGCAATATTTGTTTGTTTGTGAAGCCACGCCTTGGGATTAATGGCCTGATGAGTCTGGATTAAAAGGGATTTCTACTGACACAGTGACAACTGAGAAGAACGTCCTGAGGATCCATAAATCGTTTCTGCCAGTCTATATGACAGGGAGTGCACTGACAACGCGGCCTCCTAGTTGTTGCTGACCTCTATCAAGGAGGTCGGAGATGACAGCAGACTGGAGAATCCGCACAATCATTCTGTCAGGAGGAGCTGACCAAACACTCAAGTCCTCAGAAAGGGGCACAATTTCCAGAAGTGATGGATTACCACCTAAGTTGTTTCCTCCTCTGTGGCACTTGATTGGCCTGGATCTGCTGGAAGTGGACAACAGTATGCTTCGAACAGGTAGCCTGAGTGAATCCAACAGGAAAGTTATCATCCCTCCCATCTACAATGCAGTGTAAAAGGAGAACTGACGACCTGTTTCACTGCTAAATGCAGTTTCCAGAATCCTGCCTGAGATCATTCTCAACTAGAGCAGGTCTGCTGTGGAATCAATGATTCACCCCGAACAAACATGTGCTGTACTGGGCATTATGATCTCTGAGAGCCTCGCACTCCTCAGTGATATAATTGTCTAACTGTGGGATAGTGATTTTCGCAACCTGCCTTATCGGCCTGGACAAAGATAAGGACATTGACAGGAAATCACACACCAACACATGGGACGTACTCTCCAAAGTTTGCTTTGGGGACGAGACGTGCAATTGGATTGACCTCTGCTGCACCAACTGCTTTAGTGCAGTCTCAGTAAATGAGTGACGATAAGAAAGTTTCCTGAAGAGTCCTGGAATGAGACAGCGCTTCCCATTGTCAGCTTTCCTGTTTCATTATTGTGTTAGAGGTGACTGAATAATTGTTGAGATTCATTAAGATGTTTCTTATACTATACAAATTGCCGATCGACTGAGAACTAAGTCCATTTTTGACCCATTTATGAATTAATTCTTTGCTGTTCTCTTTATTTTGATTAAGGGCACTGAGTTTCAAAATCACTTCCCTGATTCTCCATCTTAATAACCAATTTGAGCATTTTATGTTCATTCTTCACAAATACATGAATATTGTTGCATAACGCTTTCTCATTTTTTCTGTAATTTTTAGAGAAAATGTAGTAAATTGATTCATGCTTACATTTGTGCTCTTTTGTCAACTCAATGCTGCGAAATGAAATAAATTCGTCCTTTCAAATTGCATTGTCGCTTTAGGTTCTTGGGCAGCTGCAAACAGTTCACTATATTGATGTATTCTTTCAATCTATTTCTGAACAAGTACCTCACATATTATCGGAAAGGTAAAATTTTGAAGAAGAAAAGGTTAGGTTTCCCACAGTAACTGCATGACTTAACGCATATGTTACTTAGGATCTCTCGAAAGTCAAAAAGCAACGTGCTGGTGAAAACATTGTGAGAAATCTCTAAGGCAAAGGGGGAATATGTTTGAATCTGAAGACGAGGGTTCAGAAGCACAACATCTTAAGAGATCAGATGTAATTTGCTGCTTTTCTCTTTCACTCTCAGATTGTCTACTTCCCGTGGCGAGCTTCATTTCCCTCCTAACTGGGTTGGATCCCAAATTGCCTACCCTCTGATTGGTCAGATTAAATATTCTCCACCAACAGTGGCATGTCTACCCAGCTCGATAGCAATCCCTATCCAATTAAACAAAACAAACACAATGTCTTCAGATCGCCCAGCCTGAGGTTAACTTCCAATAATTGAGATGTCAAAAGCCCTTCCTCCTCAAACCAGTGTTTCCAGCCACACTTTGTTCGGTCTAATGAGCACTCAGAATTACACATGGATCAGTTTTTCAATTTCTTCCCTGATTTGCTTATTCTAATTTCAGAAACTCATTGTTACTTCTCCTGGTAATGATTGTCATGAGGTCGGTCAGATGGATCTTATCAGATATGACATCCCTGTTTGGGTCTGTTAATTTGTGCCAATCAGGGAGACCCAGCTGATTCTAAAGTTTGAATGTCAGGGATATTGAGATGCTGAATACCTGACTCACTGCGAGTCTACTGTCAAATGCTATGCACATGTATATAATTGGTTACTGATGACTGGATACCAGGCTCTGAAGGGTTATTTCACTACAGAACATTGTTGGTGCCAATGTGGACCAGGATCTCTGGCTGTTCACTTTCCACATTTTCTCTCTCCCACCGCTGTTGCACCGACAGTCAAGCCCTCCTCCAAAAATGAGTTGACATTGTTCTTAAATGTCCTTGACCTTGGGTACTGTTGAGGCAAATTTCCAACCTGAATTCTGTCATTTTAGCACTGATGCCTCTAAAAGAATCACTCAGTAATTTTAGGTTTTTCCACTTCTGTCACTTGATATTAACGTAAATTCGCTTGAATTTATAGAAGAGAAACAACAACAATTGAGTGGCGACTGGGGCGTCGAAGTCCTTTTGATTGCAGTATCGATTAATCAGCATGATAGGTGGCGAGCCAGAGTTCAAAGGTTAGGGAGTAAAATAACGCAAACAATGGGTTGTATTCCTGGATTTCAGATGTATCTGAGGGTAGTAAATTTTTCAAGAAACTAATGGAAGCCTTTGGTACTGAATGGACTGAATGACTTCTTGTCCCCTCGTATTTCGGACATGGAGATATTTATTGAGGCAGGAAATCTTTCCAAAGTTGAAATGAAGGGAGAATACCTCTCATTTCTCCACAACATGTTGCTCAGGCTATGTCTTACTCATACTGAACCTGCCCTTCCTCTTTTCAGCATTACCATGTCTTCCTTATCCTTTACTGGCTAACCTAACATTGTGAAATCAGCAAACATAAGACACGATCCCAAAATGTCAGTCACTGGTAGAGATTATAAATATTGCAATTCAAGTCATGATCCAAAAATATCAGCCTGAGAACATGAAACTGAAATGTTGTTTCCACTCTCTATTTTATCTCCTTTACCAGTCTTTAAACAAGGACACATTCCCACATCACTACAGGACTAGACAGTGAAGCTCTCATCCTATATAAGGCCACAGAGGTCTTGCTGCAATTATAGAAATCCCTTCTCAAACCTCACTTGAAGTACTGTGAGCAGAGCCAGGCACCACCACCTTCAGAAGGATACATTGGCCTTGGAGGGTGTACAGTGTAGATTTGCAAGAATGATGCCTGGACTTCAGAGATTTAGTTGTGAGATGGAACTGTGCAAATCATTCCTTGTTTCACTCGAAATTCGGAGACAGAGTAGATAACAATAAAGGATTTCCACTATTTGAGGTTTCTCGAACAAAGGAACATCATCGGAGAATTCGAACCAGTTTGTCAAGCAGAGATGTTAGGAAGCACTCACGTTCTGAAAAACTGGCGGAGGTTTGTAACTCTCTTGCACAAACGTCATGAATGCTGCATCAGTTATTAAATTTAAATCTGAGTTTTTTTTGTTGTTAAGCATAGGTATTAAAAGATAAGACACAACCACAGGAGTATGATGTTTACTTGCAAATGAGCCATTGACTGCTGGAACGGGCTCGAGAGACTGAAGGGACTGTTGTTACGTCCCTATGACTATATGTCTCCTCACAGAGCCTATCTAAACCATTGATCTCCTTCTTAAAGTGTGGTGCTCAGATGTGGGCAGAGTTCAGATTTCACCCATGAAAAGCCATTCACTTTTGAAGAGTTTAAATCAGGTTTCTTTTCCCCAGCTGTGGCCAAAACGTGAATTATAAAAGTTTAGCAATTTTTTCTAACCTTTCAACTCTAACTGGACTTTGAATGGCTTTTTACAACCCTACAAAGCTGATCAGACAAGTTCCAAAAATGAAAGTCCACCTCCAATTCTTGATATTAATATACCCTCTCCAGAATTGGGTCACTTTATTTATATTATCACTCCTTGCCAACCCGATTAAAGCTGTCTCACTTCCTGCACTATCTGTCATTTTCCTGCCACTTTCATTGTTTAACAGTATAAAATGCATACATAAATATCCCACTAACTGACAGCAAACAGCAGCAATAATTGGAATACTGCAAGCAGCCCTTTCTTAAAATACTACTCAACAGGAGAACAAATAGCCAGAGACTTGAAAATTTCACTGACAGATTTATTTTTCAGTGAACACAACATTGTTTAGTTTTCAATGATTTAATGAGTGTGCTCTTGGCATAGACATACGCAGCAGCACTGGAATAGGAGGAGACCATTCATGGCCTTTTACGGCATGTTCTACAGGAACAGGAGGCCATTCAGCTGTACGTTTTCTCGACCGCTGCTACCAGACTTGCTGAGTTTACCCAGCTATTTCTGTTTTTGATCCTGATTTACAGCATCCATAGTACTTCTGGTCTTATTCAGTCACTTCGACGCCTGTAACATAGGAAGAGACCATTCAGCAGCAGGAGGCAGTAGCATTATGGAATTATCGCTGGACTATTAATGAAGGCAGTCAAGATTTGAGTACTGCTGGAAACTCACAGCAGGTCATACAGCGTCAAAGGAGCAGGAAAATCAACGTTTCGGGGAAAGGTCATGTTATTGAAGGCATCCAGGGAGAGATCTGGTGCAATAATTGCTGGCATTAGCCAGTGACTCTCTCATCCATGGCTGAATATAAAAAGCCCCTTTTTCAGACTGATACAGAGGAAGTGGAGGAGGCAAGTTAGCTTATTTTGAAATAGTAAAGAGGAGCAGCAGAAAGCCATTCATCCCCTCTCCTGTGAGTACAAGAACAGCAGAAGGTGAAAGCAACAACAGAAGGGCATTATATCAGTCCGCATTACTGTACATGAAAAAATGAAGGGAGGAGGGTCAGAGAAGGTGTGAGGATTGAAGGATGTATGAGGTGCAAATACAACTGTACTGGGAGTGAGGGAGTAGTCTATGATGTAGAGAGAGGAGATCCTGAAAGGCATTGAAACGGGGATGCAATGGAGAAATGAGAGACAAGGCTCAATGTTGTGATTTGGACATTTGAAGGAATGAGCCATTTTTTTGGTCGTCATCAGAAGGCTATCTCAGTTCCACAACACCGCCACACCACAGACTAATATTGGAAATCATCCCACTAACTGGAATCCTTTTCCCATTCTGCAGTATTTAATCATCTCTATTGCCCTATATGTAATCCATTTCCTTCCACAGTCTTTGTATCACTCCCGATTAAACTTTCTGTCACATACTTTCTTTAACCCTCTGTATTAAAGCAGTTAACCATCTTCAGTCGACTCTTTCCAAAGCCCTGTTTTAATCCTCTCCCCTTTTGATCTATATTTAGTCCTCCCCTAATGTTCTTTGTTGAACTAGATCTTTATCTGTATTTGATCTTCTCTCTTCCTCTGCATTTAAATACTTCTGTCTTCCATTTATTCAAGCCTATCATGATTACTCTCTATTGAACCTGTTCTGTATAAACCGCACACATGGCAAACTTTAATACGATCTCTTTATCCAACTTTCTCTTTCTGGTTCCTTATTCGGCCTCTCTTGAGGACTCTCCAATTATCCACTCCATGCTGTGTTTAACACATTCCTTTTATTGTATTTGACGTCTCACAGTTGTTCTGTATTCAACCCACTCATCATTATTTTCTGTTCAGATCTTCCTCTACTCCTCTGTATTAACTACCTTCTCTGCCCCCTAAATGTAATGCTCACGCTGCTCCCGTGTATTCAAAATTATCTCTATTACTCTGTATTAAATCCTGTCACCTTCCACAACGGCTGGGAAACAATCCTCAAGTCACACGGCATTTACACTTGCATAGTTCATGACACTGGCCCAGCGATCAGAAAGCTGGTTTCTTGAGCTGAAAACAATTCAGGTGGTCGCCATCACTTCTGGAAATTGTGCTCTTTTCTAAGGACTTCACGGCCTTGCGCAGCTCCTCCACAAGTAACTGCTGGTGCAGAGTCTCCCGTCTGCTGTCATCTAAGACCTCCGTGACAGAGGAGGAGAACAACTGGGACGCTGCGCTGTCTGTGTGCTTTATATCATACAGACTGGCATAAAAGCAATTGTTGATCCTTAGTACGTTGTTCCTGGTGGTCGCTGTGTCAGTGGAAACCCTTTCTCTCCAGACATATCTGACAATTAAATCCAAGGCCTGGCTTCACAAACAAATAAAAATTGTTTGATATGTTCGTTTTATCACAAGCTGTCTTAAGGGGCACAATTTATTCTCAGCAAAGTTCCCTGTTCCCAAAATGTTCGGTCCTGGACGGCCATTTTGACATGTTTGGAAATGGTCTGGCCTGATCCATAGCAAATGCATTTAAAATAGAGAAAGATGAGTACCTGAATGGTCAAGGAATCAAAAGTTATGGGGAGAAGGGAGGAGTTTCGAATTGAAAAACGCATCCTTCATGACAAAATGGCAGAGTTGACTCGAAGGGCTTAATGGTCGAATTCCGCTCCTCCATTGTATAGTCCAAGTTCCAATATGTACAATATTTAGATATAGACACGAACAGCACCAACATGGAAACAATATTTATATAGTTCATTATTATTTCAAACATGGACAGAAGAACTGGAATCCTGGCTTTCACTGAATACTCCCCTGTCTTGTTTGATTTATTAGGCTTAGGTCCTTGAACTGGAGTAGCAGTTCAGCTATCAGGGTGCAAGAGGTGCAGGTACTGATATTTAGATATTTCCCAGGTTCCCAGAAATGCATCACTGAGAGCAATCTGTGCACACACACACACACAAATACAGTCAAAGTGAAAAACAGGAATACACTGCCAAACAAAGGCACACATTATGGTACACACAAACGCACAACAATACAGTGATACTGAAATGTGGGAACACACCGACACAAAGGCTACAAGAACATTCCCACACCCACACAGCACATACAGGAATAAAATCAATCAGAGTGCAGAAGGGCATACACCTACTCACACGTGCGCGTGCGCACATGCACACACCAGAAAAACAGACATACTGAGATATATAGGAAGACACTTATGTACGGGCAGAATGCACATACATCCACACACAAAGAAATGCAGTCATTCAGAGATATTGGAAGAAACTAATACAGACACACGTACACAAATGCATGCGCGCGCACAGGCGTGCACACACACACACACACACAAACACACACAGACACACACACGCACACACACACACAGTCATAGGAGGGAATCCCCACAAACAGCATGAACACATGAAGAAACACAACAGATGCGCATGTGCAAAACACACAGATACACAATCCTACAGGCACATTCGCATACACCCACGTAAAAAAACTCACTTTCAAAGAAACATTCTCATACAGAGTGATTAACATTCCCAAACACATAACCACATGAATGTGAAGTCACTCAATTACTTCCCAGTATACACAAAGGGAAACCCACATGCAGATACCTAAGCATACTCAGAATGTGTCACACTCAGGGGTGACAAATCCAAGGGATACACACCCACAAGTGAGATTCCCACAAAGGAAATGAAGCATCCCTTCACACTCGCAGACCAAAAGAGAAACACATGAACACACCTCACGCTCAGCCAAAGGGAGAAGAAATGCAGGTGATCAACTCCAGCAGACTTACTACAGCAATGTTGCTATATTTGTGCAGTTTGCATTTTGCAATTTCACTGCCTGGGAAAAGATTAGTAAATGAAGGGATCAGAAAGTGATTTGAGACGATGCAAGTGAGCATGCGCTAAACCGAGACAACAGGTTTCTGACATGGTCAATGTGAGAAAAAGACATAGGGAGAGAGAGAAAGTGATAGACAGAGACAAAGAATGACAAACAAATAAATGAACAAGTATATAGATAGAGAATTCTCTACATGCAGGGAGGGACACATAGAGCGAGACAATCCGAGAAGGGGAAAAGGAGAGACAGAGAGAAAAAGGTGGGGGGAGGGGGGGTGGATAGAGAGAGAGCGAGTTAAAGAGTCTGAGCAAGAAACTGAGAGATGGGAATAGCAAGAGAAAGAAATAGAACTACAATGATAGACAGAAATAGGCAAGAAGAAAGAGAAAACAATTTTATGGACGGATTTACACATGAGGTGGACTCAATCAACTCTCTCAAAACCAATTCTGCATCACCAATAACCAACTCAGATGAGGGGATCACTACAACCCGGAGCGTTTCCCGTGTTGTAATAAAGTGCTTATTGTGAGCTGAACGGAGAGACTCTGACAATTATCATGGTGCAGTAGGGAACGTTTCTGCCCCTCCTCAGCAGAGACCCTTTCTGCTGGTCTTTCACACACATCGACAGGGCAATCCGTGAAGACCCAAAGTTCCAGCTGAATCCATCACTCACAGCCAGTCTGTCATTTCGAATTCACTCCTCCAGCCTCTTTCCATCCTCTTTCCATCAAACGTGAAGATTTATGTGACCAGTTAGTGCATCGCATTCCTGAACTTTGTTCTGAACTTTGGAAGAGTCACTGCATAAAATAGTCTGATAGTGCTGCAGCTGAAATCCTTCAGCATTTCTCTGGCCCACGTAAACTGGATTAGACGCCAATTCCACCAATGATGTGTTTCCTTAATGCTAAAGTATAAGATGTTTGCACCCTGCACAAACCACAGAAATATCAAGCTGATGGATATGGTTAAGAGGCAAATCAACGACTTTCTTTGGCTCTCCATCTCTGTGTCTTTGTGACTGTCTCCCTTCCTCTGACCGACAGAGTGTTCATCAACAAAATTAACACGAATGGAACGAAAGGAGTTGGAATGTTATCAAATCAGTTTAATCCCAACCATCTTGTAATCATTAAAACAACTTGACTTTGTTCAGCAGTACCATGGAATATTGTCAATTATCCTCCAAGTTTCAAACTTAACGTAGAAGGGAATGCTTTTTGAACAGAGCAGAATGCTAGTTATATCTAAAAGCACAGCCAAGGCTTTCTCTGTAAAATATTTTCTCTACAGTTTCACGCAGCAAAATGACACAAAACGATCAAATGAAAAAAGGACAGTGAACCAGACATGACAGTCTGTGGCTGCATGAACCAAAACAAAGATAGCACTGCACACAGGGTCATGTCCAGGAAACACCCTTGGTAATAAAGTTCTTTCAATCGCCACAGCAGAATGTTAGTGAGAATGAACAATAGATCCGACATTGCCATTGCCAACTGGCAGCGCGTTGTGCAGTTAGAGAGGCTACACTTTCCCCGTGTGAGAATCAAAATCAGCAGGAAGTTAACTGAAAGAGACAGAAGGTAAAATACAAAACGGAAATTAGTGACCAAACATTCTCTGCGTCTGCCCAGATGGCCATGGAAGATCTTCAACTCTAACTGGGACAGGGAATGCACAGATGGCACAGAGGCATATGTTTTAAGTTGAAAGGTAAGAGGTTTTCTGGGGATTTCAGGAAAAAGCTTTTACCCAGAGAGTGGTGAGGGTTCTGGTGATTCTGTGCTTGGAACGATAGTTGAGACAAGAAACTTCACAATCTTGAAAAAAATTACGTGTGACAGGATTGCATTTCATCCAGCTTCGATAGCACACTCTTGGTGGAACGACTGACCTCTTCTGTACAATCAGTTTCCATGATTCTGAAAAGTACCTCTGACTGGTAGATTGGGAAATGAAACATCTTCATGCAATAAATCAAATGTCGTGGATAAAGGAAATATGAAACAGAAACAGAAATAGCTGGCAAAACTCAACAAGTATGGTAGCATCTGTGGAGAGAGAAATAGAGTTAATGCAATCATTCTTCATCACAGCAAATTAGTCTGAACATTTGTCAAGGTGCTCAAAGCATCAACTCGGTTTTCTCCACAGATAAGTTTCTTCGTTGCAAACAAATGTCAGGGATGTATTTCCAAAAGGGAATTGAGATTCATAGGTTGATAGTTACCTACACTGAAACATTCGTTCGACAGCTCTTACCATACTGGGCGTAGTTAGGCTTATACAGATGTAGTGCACAGAAACATTGGCCGAAACTATCCATGCCCACTAGATATTCCATTGTAATCTAGTCCAAATTGGCCCCATATCGCTCAACATCATTCCAATTAAATATACCCCTCCAGTTGACTTTTAGATATTGTAACTGTACCAGCATTCATTATTTCCTCTTGTAGCTCATTTCATAGATGCGACACCATTTGCATGAAAATCATTTTCCATTAGGTTACGTTCAAATCTTTTCCCTCCCATCCTAAATCTATGCTCTCTACCTCTGGACTTCGCCACCCTCAGTGAACAGACCTTGCCTATTTACCCTATCCATGACCCTCAGGATTTTATAAACCTCTATAAGGTAACCCCTCAGTCTCTGATGTTCCATGGAAAACGACCCCAATGTATTCAGTCTCTCCCTACAATTCTAATCCTCCAAACACGGCAACATACATGTCCATCTTTTCTGAACCCTTTCATGAACCCTTTCATGTTTCACACCACCGTTCCTTTTGAAGTGAGAACAGAATTGAACACATTTTCCGAAAGTAGCCAAGACAATGTCTGGTACAACTCCTATAATCAATGCTCTGACCAATAGTGGAGCACATACCAAACTCCTTCTACTTATCCTATCGACCTGAGAAGCCACCTTCAAGGAACTATGAAACTGCACTGCAAGGTCTCCTTATTCAGGAACATTCCCCACGTCCTGCTGATTTTCCATTCCAACATTGAGCAACTCATATTCACATAAATTAAACTGCATTTGCAACTCCTCGACCCTTTGGCCAATCTAAACAAGATCCAATTGCAATCTGAGATAAACATAGAACATAAAACAATTCTGCGCAGAACAGGCCCTTCAGCCCTTGATGTTGTGCTGACCTGTGAACTAGTCTAAGCCTATCCTTCTACACTCTCCCTTCATCATCAATATGCTTATCCAAAGATTGTTTAAAACTCACTAATATTGCTGAGCATTGGCAGGTAGGGCATTCCACGCCCTGACTACTCTCTGAGTAAAGAACCTGCCTCTGACATCTATCTAAAAACTATCACCCCTCAATTTGTAGTTATGACCCTGACGTCATCATTCTAAGAAAATGTCTTTCACTTTCCACCCCATCTAATCCTCTGATCATCTTGTATATCTCTATCAAATCCACACTTAACCTTCTTCTTTCCAATGAAAGCAGACACAATTCTTTCAGCTTTCTCTCCAGACCAGGCAACATCCTGGTAAATGTCCTCTGGCCTTTTCCAATGCTTCCACATCCTACTTGTAATGGGACGACCAGACTGTGTACAATATTCCAACTGCGATTGCACGAGCACTTTGAATACTTCCAGCATTACATTATGGCTCCAGAACTCAATCCCTCTCCCAATAACATCGAACACAACACATGCATTCTTAACAGCACCTTCAGAGATCTGTGGACATGAACTCCAAGATCCGACTGCACAGCCACACTACCAATGCTCTTTCCATTCACCCAGCATTCTGCCTTCCTGTTATTCTTCCCAAGGTAAATCACATCACATTTATCTACATGGAATTCCATTTAACATTTCAGCCCAGTTCTGCATTTTGTCCAATTCCCCCACAACCTGCAACATTAGAACATAGAACAACATAGAACATAGAACAATACAGCACAGAACAGGCCCTTCGGCCCACGATGTTGTGCCGAACATCTATCCTAGATTAAGCACCCATCCATGTACCTATCCAATTGCCGCTTAAAGGTCGTCAATGATTCTGACTCTACCACTCCAACGGGCAGCGTATTCCATGCCCCCACCACTCTCTGGGTAAAGAACCCACCCCTGACATCTCCCCTATACCTTCCACCCTTCACCTTAAATTTATGTCCCCTTGTAATACTCTGTTGTACCCGGGGAAAAAGTTTCTGACTGTCTACTCTATCTATTCCTCTGATCATCTTATAAACCTCTATCAAGTCACCCCTCATCCTTCGCCGTTCCAACAAGAAAAGGCCGAGAACTCTCAACCTATCCTCGTACAACCTATTCTCCATTCCAGGCAACATCCTGGTAAATCTTCTCTGCACCCTCTCCAAAGCTTCCACATCTTTCCTAAAGTGAGGCGACCAGAACTGCACACAGTTCTCCAAATGTGGCCTAACCAAAGTCCTGTACAGCTGCAACATCACTTCACGACTCTTGAATTCAATCCCTCTGCTAATGAACGCTAATACACCATAGGCCTTCTTATAAGCTCTATCCACCTGAGTGGCAAATTTCAAAGACCTATTTACATAGACCCCAAGATCCCTCTGTTCCTCCACCTGACTAAGAACTTTACCGTTAACCCTGTATTCCGCATTCTTATTTGTTCTTCCAAAATGGACAACCTCACACTTGGCAGGGTTGAACTCCATCTGCCACTCCTCAGCCCACCTCTGCTTCATATCTAAGTCCATTCTTCCACTCCATCTACTATTCCACCGACTTTAGTGTCATTTGAAAATTTACCAGTCCATCCATCTATGCTGGCGTCTAAGTCAATTATAAAAATGACAAACTGCAGTGGTCCCAAAATAGATCCTTGTGGCACAGGAATACTAACAGCACTCCAGGCTGGATACTTCCCATCAACCATCACTCGCTGTCTTGTTCCAGAAAGCTAGATTCTAATTTGAACTGCTACATTACCTTTAATCCTACGCCTCCGCATTTTCTTCAACAGCCTACAATGTGCAACCTTATCAAATACCTTAGTGACATCCATGCACACCACATCAACTGCCCGAAGCTGCTTGGTCACCATCTCAAAAACTCCATGAGGTTTGTGCGACATGAACTGCCCTTGACGAAACCATGTTGACGATCTAAAATCAAATTGTTGCTTACTAGATGACTGTAAATCCTATCTCTCATATTGTTTTCCAAAACTTTTCCAACAATAGACGTCATGCTCACTGGTCTATTATTACCTGGGTTTTCTCTACTGCCCTTCTTGAACATAGTCACAACATTTGCCATCCTACAGTCGTCTTATACTAAACCTGTAGACAATGCGAAACAAGCATCAAAGCCAAAGGCTCCAACACCTCCTCCCTAAGTTTCCAGAGTATCCCTGGATAAATCCCATCTGGCCCAGGGGAATCGTCTATTTTCACTCCCTCTAGAATTGATAACACTTCTTCCTTACTAACCTCGATCCTTTCTAGTCTAATATCTCGTACTTCATTTTCTCCACAATATTCTCCTTTTCCTGAATTTACAACAATGAGGAATCTTCATTCCGCCCCTCTCAGACCTCCACAGGGTCCACACACAACTTGCCACTATGTCTTTGACTGCCCTATACCTACAGCAGTCTCTTTTTATTCCTCGCATACCTAAAGTGTTCTCTTTCAATTTATCTGTTAAAGACTACTCATGTCCTCTCTTTGTTCTTCTTAAATCTCTCTTTAAGACCTTCCCAGCAAATCTTTAAGTTTCCATCGCCTCATGTGAACCATCTCATGTCATAGTCACATAAGCCTCCTTCTGCTTAACAGGAGATGCAATTTATGTGCTTAACCATGGTTTCCTTATGTTATCACCTCCTACCTGCCTGACAGGGACATATCTACCAAGGACATGCAATATCCGTTCTTTAAACCAGATCCACATTTCGATTGTGCCCATCCCCTGCATTTTGCTAGCCCAATCCTATGTATCCTAACTCCTGCCTAATCACATTATAATTGCCCTTCCCACATTGATAACTCTTGTCGTATGGCATGTACCTATCCCTATGTGTGTGGCAAGCACCTACATGATTTTCCATGTACAAAGCCATGTTGAAATCTATAATCAGACCATGCCTGTCCAAATATAGGGAACATACAAGTCCTGTCCCTCGGGGATCCCCTTAACAACTTGTCCACCATCCATGTTAGACTTACCTGGCTAATATTCCGTGGCATGTCCTTATGACTTTTCTTAAATCGCGCCAACACATTGGCCAAGCTTCAGTCTTCTGAAACCTTACCTGTGACGATTGATCACCCAAGTCTCTCAACAAGGGGCCAATACTCACTTCCCTATTTTCCGACAGGGTTCTTGGGTTCACCAGATCAGGTCCCGGAGATTTATGAAACTTCAAGCGTTCTTTAATATCCTACATCCAGCTCTGGAATATGGACATTTTATCAACACGTCGCCAATTATTTCCCAACATGCTACATCTTACGTGTCTTTCACCACAGCAATCACTGATGAAAAATATTGGCTTATGACCTCCCCAGTCTCCTGTAGTTCCACACATAGACTGCCTTACTAAATTTTGAGGAGTCTTTTTTCACTTCTTCGTTGCCCTTTCATCCTTAGTGTAATCAGGAATTCTATTTGGATTCTCCAGAACCCTAATTGACAAAGTTATCTCATGATTCCTTATTGTCCTACTGATTTCCCTCTTAAGTACACGCCTACTGCCTTTTTAGTCTGCTAAGGATTCATTTCATGTCTGCTGTCTATTTACCCATGCCTGACATACGTTCCTTTCCTTTTATTAACCAAAAATTATACCCACCAGCCTTTACTGTCACCCTAACAGGATCATATTGTCGCGAAACTCTAATTGTCTCATTTTTGACCGTTTCCCATTTTCCACCTGTCCCTTTACTTGAGAACATCCATCTCCAATAAATTTTGAAAGCTCTTGCCAGATGTCCTTCCTCAAATTTAGCTACTGATGATGTTACCGAGACAGGAAATAAAACGTCTGGATATCAAACCTACAGCTCAGCGAGCAAATCTAAACACCAACCTGAGCTACAAACCTTCACAAACCTTGTTCAAACAATCTCTTTGGAGCGCTGTTTTGTGTCCCAAAACTTCCTTCTGGGACCAATACAACGCTCTCATTCCATGACAATGTAATTCACTAAAACTCTCATTTGTTTTGCATGAGCACAGATCTCTGCATCCACTCAGTTCCAGGGTCTTACAGGAGCTAAAATAAATGACAAAAATGATTGAAGGGAAAGTCATGCTTTCTCAGTTGTGTGTTTCCTCCTTAACCGCAAATTCCAGAACTCTCAAACAATTCTTTCAGGCTCCATTAATATCATGCTGGACGGCAAGGATCAAGAATAAAGGAAGGTTCACTCGTGCACAAAGCTATTCATCCAAAACTTTAAAACAATGTTTAAAACAAATTGCTGTGATTACACAAATAACTCCAAGTTAACCATTCACTTCAGATGCACAGAGAGTCCCACCGCTGATTCCCTCAAAACCAGAAACAAACTCGAATGATTTTGCCCTCTCGATATAAAAATGCCACTAATTATATTTTTCCAAAGGGTTTCCTTTTCTTAATTCCACCAAAAATCTCCGTAGTCTCCGAATGAAATGGGAGGTTCCAGAGAGATGAATAATTTCCAAGGCAGTTCCTCCAGAATCTGCGATTACGGAGCTTCCACGGCTGTCTGTAATCTGAGACTAAATTATTGATCATCTGCCATTGTGTGATTTTGGGGTACAACATGCCCATCTACCATAGTCAGTGGCAGAGTGAACCCACAGACAACCCTCAGACAGATTCAAAAAAAAATCGTTAGTGCATGCCACTTACCAGGAATTATTACAATCGGAAGAATCATGTAAAATATTCTTTGCATATGATCAATCGAGAACGTCATTATCTGCCTTAGTGCTGTAAAGAAGGCATATGGTGTACTGGCTTTTATTGGTAGAGGAATTGAGTTCCGGAGTCCTGAGGTCATGTTGCAGTTGTATAAGACTCTGGTGCGGCCACATCTGAAGTATTGTGTGCAGTTTAGGTCGCCATACTATAGGAAGGATGTGGAGGCACTGGAACGGGTGCAGAGGAGGTTTACCAGGATGTTGCCCAGTATGGAAGGAAGTTCGTATGAGGAAAGGCTGAGGCACTTGGGGCTGTTTTCATTGGAGAAAAGAAGGTTTAGGGGTGACACAATAGAGGTGTGCAAGATGATTAGGTGTTTAGATAGGGTTGACCATGAGAACATTTTTCCACGTATGGAGTCAGATATTAAGAGGGGGCATTGATTTAAATTAAGGGGTGGTAGTTATAGGACAGATGTTAGGGGTAGATTCTTTACACAGCGAGTCGTGAGTTCATGGCATGCCCTGCCAGTAACAGTGGTGGACTCTCCCTCTTTATGGGCATTTAAACGGGCATTGAATAGGTATATGGAGGAAAGTGGGCTAGTGTAGGTTAGGTGGGCTTGGATCGGTGCAACATTGAGGGCCGAAGGGCCTGTACTGCGCTGTATTTTTCTATGTTCTATGTTCTATGCCTGAATCTCGTTGGGCAGAATGTGTCTCTGTACACAATGCCAAAGTGATGCACTCTCAAGGCTTTCCATTTATACATGCTGACATCGCCTGGGGGACTGTTCCATTACAATACGGTTCAAGTTATTTGTTTAAAAGTATGAACAAACAAGTGACAGCAGTGAGATAACTCTCAGTTGTGACAGAATATTTTTAGAGCTCAAGTTTATTGGATGATACAAATCTCAATCAGTCAAGAGCAAGCATTGAAAAATGCATGTGGATCAAAATCATAGAATCCGTACAATGTGGTAGCAGGCCAAAGGGCCCATCGAGCCCACACTGACCCTGCAAAGGATATCCCAACCAGGCCCACCCTCTGGCCCTGTGACGTGGCAGGGCTAACCACTGAGCCACTGTGCCACCCTGTGCACCAACATTGACACGCCAACACCATCTATCCAACACTGAAATCTCATTTTATTTCAGTGTTGCCCTTTCCTTGCCTTTGATCATTTGGAAATTAAATTCTGGTGGTTGAGTGGCTCTCTGAGAAATGATCTCCTCAACGCTGAGATGTAGATTCTGTAGTTATCAGCAGCTGTTCTGTGAAGGGATGATCGAAAATTAAGAGAGACAGCATTTTGTATGTTTTAATAAAACCAACATCGCAATAAAATACATGTCTGAATAAAATATAACATTTTCCCAATTAAGGCAATGATTGAAACAAGTAAACTAACTCCCTTAAATATGCCATTCATGGTTATCTCAGTTCGAATCAATGCCGATTCTCCTACCACGTGTCCTAGACATGTTTCAGAGCTGACTCTGAGACACACGCGATCTGTTCAACAGCACATGGGGATTGTCTCGTCCCTGTTCCCTGCAGTGTATCTGAACACGTACAGAGAAAAAACCTATTACAGTGGCACAGTGGTTAGCACTGCTGCCTCACAGAACCAGAGACCCGGGTTCAATTCCCGCCTCAGATGACTGACTGTGTGGAGTTTGCACATTCTCCCCGTGTCTGCCTGGGTTTCCTCCGAGTGCTCTGGTTTCCTCCCACAGTCCAAATATGTGCAGGTCAGGTGGAATCGCCGTGTTAAATTACCCGTAGTGTTAGGTGGAATGGTAAATGTAGGGGTATGGGTGGGTTGCACTTTGGCGGGTCAGTGTGGGCTTGTTGGGCAGAAAGGCTTGCTTCCACACTGTAAGTAATCTAATCTAATCTGACTGATGATAGGATGGATCAGTTTCAAGATGGACGAGTGAGGCCACGGAGAGATTTGCACATACAAGGATGCAGAAATGTCAAATTCGGGAAATATTTGTGTAGGAGTCAATGCTATCAATGAGGCCTGTAGTGGTGGGGAAATGGGACTTGGTGTGAGGAATGATCAAGAACATAGATCAGAGAGCAGGAATAAATATGTCATCTTCATGTTGTCAAGCTGGTATTACTGAGTGCCGCAAGATCATTTCTCGAGGCACAGCCGTTTGTAATCTCTATCAATGACTGAGATGATGGGATCATGTGTTACATTTGCTGTTAACACTCTGTTAGGTGGAGCAGTAAAAGACAAGGAGGAGATCGGAGCACTGAGAAGGGGAAGGACAGGTTCAGTTAGTGAACGAGCACAAAATAGTCGATACAATGTATTGTCGAGAAAAGTGAGGCATTGTTCATTCATTTCAGTCTTGCAAAGATTTCAGGTTATGGAGAATTTATCGATGATTATCTTCGTTCCAAACCTAGAGGCAACAAGAAGCCTTTCAGTCCATTCACTGCCACTAGTTTCCATTATTCTCTTGAATACCTTACTCATGTGAGAATCTCCTAAATTTCATGTATTCAAATCTACATTTGTGTCATTTCACTTCCTCATCATTGAGCCCTTACTGCCCACTTATCGCTCTGATCGATCGATGCTACACTGCAATGAACATGGCCTCCTAACTCTCCAGCTTTTATTCCCCATATTTATAAATTCAGTTTGGTGCTGTCTTTACATCAATTGGCAGCAGTGGGCAAAGCTAAAATGACTGACTGACTCTTTCAGAATCATCAGTCCTGACTTGACAGAGTCTCGGATTGTATGTTGTCTCAGCGGTGCCAAGAGACTAGAGTGTCACAGAACAACTTCAGCACATTTTCATGGTGGGTTAGACTGTGGGTGCGACAAGGGTGGGAGAGAGAAAGTGAGGAAAAGGAAGAGCCCGAGGTCCTGATTCACATTGGCAGCAACACTTCACAGTCTGACATGCTATCATGAATAACTACGGATTTACATATGCATAGCCTTTGACAGTAACCTCTCACTGAGTCAGGCATTCAGATGCACCCTTCAGAATCAGCCAGGTCTCCCTGATTGGCACAGACTAATAGCCCCAATCAGGGATTTCACATCCAAAAAGATCAGCTGCCCGACCTCATGACAATTATTAGCAGGAAAAAGAACAGTGAGTTTCTGAAAGTAGAAATTAGCGATTTGGCCAAGAAATTGAAAAACTGATCCATGGTTACTCCGAGTGCTAAATAGGCCGAAGGATGTGTGACTGGAAACATTGGGTGCAGGAGTAAGGGCGTGGGACATCTTAACTATGCTTCTCAGGATGGGATAATCTGAATACATTGTGTTTGTTTCTCTTTACTTGGATGGGGAATGATAACAGCTGGGGAGACATGCTCAAGTTGTTGGGGAATATTTAATCAGACCTGTCAGAGGGTTGTAAATCTGGTATCAAACTGAGTTCAGAAGGAAATGAAGCTGGCAACGGGAAGTATGCAATCTGTGAGTGAAAGAGAAAAGCTGCAGAATCACATTCTGGATCTCTGAAGATATTATGTTTCAGAATCCTCGTCTTCAGGGTCAAACAATTCCCTCCCGTGCTTCACAGATTGAGTGACAAAGTTCTTACTCGCGCATTACTTTTTGATTTTTGGGAGTTCCTCGATAACAAATGCATTAATTGATGCAGTTCAGTTGAAACCTAACTTTTTTAAAATTTTGTCTTCATGACAATGTGTGGGGTATTTTTTCAGAAACAGGCTGAAAGAATATATCAATATTTTGAAATGTTCACAACTGCCCAAGTGCCTAAAATCACAATGCGCATCGAGAGGTCTAATTTATTACATCTCGAATCATTGGATTGACACAAGAGCACGGATGTAAGCATGAAGTAATTTGTTTTATTTTCATCAAATTAAAAACAAAATCTGAGGTGAAGTTTTCAAGTCTCTGGCTATCTGATCTCCTGTTGAAAGTATTTTAAAAAAGGGTTGCTTCCAGTATTCCAAATATTGCAGCTATTCACTGTCAGTTAGTGGGATATTTATGGGTGAATTTTATCCTGTTCACCAGTGAAAGGGGCAGGCAAATGGCAGATCATTAAGGAAGTGAGAAAGCTTTAATCTGGTTGGAAAGGAGCGATCGTATAAATAAAGTGGCCCGATTCTGGAGAGGATATATTAACATCACGAACTGGGGATGTACATTTATTTTGGGGAAGTGACTGAGCAGTTAGGTAGGCTTGTAAAAAACCATACGAAGTCCAGTTAGAATACAAAGGACAGGGAAATTTTGATAAACTTTTATAATTCACTGTTTCAGCCACAGTTGGAAGGAGGCCTAATTTGAACTCTTAAAAGGCGAATGGCGTGTGATAGGTTAAAACTGAGCTCGGCCCACTTCTGAGCAGTACACTTTAGCAAGGATGTTAATGCCTTGGTAAGGCTCTTGCAGGAGATTAATCGTCATAGCGATATAACAACAGGCCATTCAGCCCCACGAGCCTGTTCCAGCAGTCAATGCCTAATCTGCAAGCTAACTTCACACCTGTAGTTGTGTCATATCCCTTAATACCTACGTTTAACAAAAAAACGATACCAGACTTAAAATTAACATCTGATCCAGAATCCATTCCGTTTATGCAGAGAGTTACAAACTCCACCAGCTTTTCTGTGTGGGAGTGCTTCTGAACATCTCTCCTATCTGCACTGGATCAAATTCTCAGACTAAGCCACTTTGTTTTAGAATCCACAAACAGTGGAAATAGTTGATCTTTACCAACTCTGTCCCCCAATCTCTAGAGAAACAAGGGCTGATTTGTGCAGTTCCGCCTCATAACTAAATCCCTAAAGTCCAGGTATCATTTTTGCAAATCTAACTGCACTCCATCCAAAGCCAAAATATCCTTCCTTAAGTGTGGTACCTGGCTCTGCTCACAGTACTTCAAGTGAGACCTAAAAAGGGTTTTCTGTAACTCTAGCAAGACGTCTGTGCCCTTATCTGGGATGAGAGTTTCACTGTCGGTCAGCTTTTAATGCCCACTCCAGACGGCAGTTAAGATTCAACCACATTTTTACCAGCATGCAGTCACATGTCATCCAGACGAGGTAAGGATTGCAATAGCCCTCTCTAAAGGATGCAAATGAACAGTTAATCAGCATTGGATTTGTCGTCATCCTTGCACTCTTTATTTCTAGACTTGTACAGAATTCAAATTCCCCAGAACATTACCTGGACGCCTTCATGAAAAGGTCCAGTGATAATTGCACTAGGCCGTTGCCTCTCCCTGCTGAATGACCTCTTCCTTTGTAACAGGCTGGAGAAGGGACTGAATAAAAACCAGAAGAACTGCAGATGTTGTAAATCAGAAACAAAAACAGAAATTGCTGGGAAAATCTTGAGAAACCTTTATAATTCACTGTTTCAGACACAGTTGGGGGTAAGAGACCAGATTTGAACTCTTAGAGAGCGAATGGCTTGGAATGGGTTAAAACTGAGCTCTGCCCACTTCTGAGCACCACACTTTTGGAAGGATGTTAATGCCTTGGCAAGGCTCTCGCAGGAGATTAATCGTCATTGGGAGATAACAACAGCTCATTCAGCCCCACGAGCCTGTTCTGGCAATCAGTGGCTGACCTGTAAGTTAACATCAGACACCTGTACTTGTGCCTTATCCCTTAATTTTACGCTTCACAAAAAAAAACTATATCAGATTTAAAATTAACAACTAATACAGAGTCCGTGCTGTTTTTGCAAGAGCGTTACAAACTCCACCAGCTTTTCAGTTTAGGAGTGCTTCCCAACATCGCTCCTGATCGCACAGGTTCGAATTCACAGACTGTGTCCCTTTGTTTGGAAAGCCCCAAACCCCGTGGAAATAGTTTATCTTTATCTACTCTGCTTCCTAATCACTGGAGAAACAAGGTCTGATTTGTGCGGTTCCACCTCATAACTAAATCATGTAAGGCCACATATCGCTCTTTCCGCTCACAGTATTTCAAGTGAGATTTAAAACAGTTTTTCTATAACAGCAGCCAAACTTCTGTGGCCTTATAGAGGATGGGAATTTCACTGTCAGAACAGCATTTAATGCCCATTCCAGAGGGCAGTTAAGAGTCAACCACATTGCTGGAGTCACATACAGCTCAGAACAGGTAAGGATGGCAGTTTACCTCCCTAATGGACATTAGAGAAACTTTACTCTTTCCACCTGGAAAAAACTGAGGTGAAATGATTCATCAGTTTGTTGACCATTTCCCTGTAGACATTGACAATATCCCTGTAAGCTTTATTTCCAATTGATCTGATCGACTTGTTTACTTAGTGGGCCTCGTTTTACACTAAGAGTGAAACTTGGTTTATTATCTTTGAAATACAAGACAGATAAATATCCAACATTGCAATGTCAGTCTTTACCTGGAATATCCTGAGTAACATTCCAGTTCTGAAATGTCTATGCCCACACATTAGTTTAAAACCCTCGGTTACATCTTGTCGAACAGGAGTTGGGGCCGTTATTCCTCCTCCCAAGGTTCCTCCTTCTTTGTCCAAATATTCTCTGGAGTGTGTGGGGGATTTCTCTGATGTTTGGCTTCTTTTAGCGATGACGTGGAGGTGCTGGTTTGGATTTGGATGGACAAGATCGGAAGTCACACAACATCATGTTATCGTACAATTTATTTGAAACCACATGATTTCGTGTGATTTCTGACCTTCTTTGAGGTAGTTATTCAGGTCATTTGCAATTGCATTAGCTTAGCAACACGAGAATATAACAACGTGATTAGCATAACTTAAATTCTGTTTCTTTCTCACGAAGGATGTTACATAAGACAGTTTTTGGTATTTTAAGTTACCCTTTTTAATCGACCATTCTCAAAAACAGTTCTTCTAAAAATCAGACCTTGGTCCACCCCAAATATTGTGACCATGTCTTATCAACAACCCATTCAATGGACAATCAAGGTGAAGGCTTGTATATAATCTGCTTTGATTGAATTCAACAGGGAATGCTGCGAACTTCCTGGATTAGTGCCTCAGTTCCGCTGTCTTATTAACACTGCTTCAATGTAATCAATCAAGATTATGGGATTGCGTATCTGGGCCTCCCACACTGACTCTACTACCGACACCAGCATTCCTGTTCCAGGTTCACAACGCTGCTGCTATAGACACCACTGATGGTGTCTTCCTCCACTGTCATCACCGCTGCAAGGAACAGAAGACCAAGATGAAGACGACAGAGGAAAGAAGAAAGAAGTTGTGACCAGCCTGATGATCAGAAGCGAACGGACTCACGAGTCTAAACGCTGTCTACCCTGCCACCAGCACCAGCTGGAAAAAAAATCACGTTGAAGTGGACAAGGGAGATTGCCAAGGGACCGAGTGTTTCACCTGTGGATTGACACTAGAGAGGCTGGATTTGGTTTGATGTCATGATTAGATTACATTACTTACAGTGTGGAAACAGGCCCTTCGTCCAACAGGTCCACACTGACCCGCAACCCACCCATAACCCTACACCTAACACTATGGGCAATTCAGCACGACCAATTCACCTGAACTGCACATCTTTGGACTGTGGGAGGAAACCAGAGCACCCGGAGGAAACCCACACAGAAGCAGGGAGAATGTGCAAACTACACAGTCAGTTGCCTGAGGCGGGAATTGAACCCAGGTCTCTGGCACTGTGAGGCAGCAATGCTAACCACTGTGCCACCATGCTATCATGCCGCCCACGGTGTTAGTGTTCTTCTCTAACCACTACCTCCTGCTGATCTTCAAGGGAACGTGTAATCTGAATGTGAAACTGCTGATCCCAGAAAACATGGTGGAGATAAAAAGGTGTTCTACAAGTTGGAGAAACGTGAAGCCCCTCCTTGAATCTCCTTCAGACTTGTGGGAATCTGTCAAGGGGAATATCGAGAGGGTATTTATTCTCAAAAGTTGTCTAAAGAAGTGAGAGAAATGGAGAATACTCCGGAAACATCTGTAGAACCTACTACTGTTGCAGATGGTTGGGATTGATGTCATGAATGATCTCCAGAAGGAGAAGAGCCAGTAAGCATTATTCTTTACTTCAGAAGCCACCAAGATAATCTCCCCATCCAGAGTCCACACTATTCATGTTTCTCCTTCTACGAGGTGCACTGGGAGAGCAATGAGCGCAGAACTGGTCGGGAAGGTAAGTGATTAATATTTGAGTGGGTGTGTTCTAGACACCAGGCCCTACTTCGTAGGGCTTCCCTCCCATCCTCCTCCTCTAACCTAAATTGAAAGTCCACAGGTAAGCGACTCAGTGTTATTGACTCAGTGTTCTTGTTTTGGAGACAAAGTGTACAGTCATGGCAGCGCAGGCAGTGGAATGTTCCTCCTGCAGGATGTTTGAGGTAGGGGTGACCACCGATACTCCTGCCGACTTCGTCTGCAGGAAATGCAGTCAGATCCTGCTCCTCACCGAACGATTTAGGGAACTGGAACTGGAGTTGGATGAACTGAGGATTATTCGAGAGGCTGAGAGGGTGATTGATAGAAGCTACAGGGACATGGTTACGCCGGAGAACAGAGGTAGCTGGGTAACAGTTAGAGGTGGGAAGGGGAAGAAGCAGGCAGTGCAGGGTTCCCCTGTGGTCGTTCCCCTAAACAATAGGTATACAGCTTTGGAAACTGTTGGGGGGGACAGCCTTGCAGGTGTAAGCTGCAGTGACGGGGTCTGTGGCGTGAGGTCTGGCTCTGAGACTCAGAAGGGAAAGGAGGACAGGAGGAGAGCGCTAGTTATAGGAGACTGTCTAGTTAGAGGGACGGACAGGCGGTTCTGTGGACATGGGCGAGACTCTCGGATGGTTTGTTGCCTCCCGTGTGCCAGGGTCGGTGATGTCTTGGACCTTGTCTTCAGAATCCTTAAGGGGGAGGGTGTGCAGCCAGAAGTCGTGGTACACATTGGCACCAACGACATAGGTAGGAAGAGGGGTGGGGAGGTCATTCAAGAGATCAGGGAGTTAGGCTGGAAGCTAAAAGCTAGGACAGACAGAGTCATCATCTCTGGGTTGGTGCCGGTGCCACGTGACAGTGAGGCAAGGAATAGGGAGAGAGTGCAGTTGAACACGTGGCTGCAAGGATGGTGTAGGAGGGAGGGCTTCAGGTATTTGGATAATTGGACTGCATTCTGGGGAAGGTGGGACCTGTACAAACAGGACGGGTTGCACCTGAATAAGATGGGCACCAATACCCTGGCGGGTAGGTTTGCTAGCACTCTTCGGGGGAGTTTAAACTAAATTGGCAGGGGGATGGGATCCGGACTTGTAGTCCAGCAAGTAAGCTAGTTGTTTGTCAGGATGTCCAAGAATGTAGCGAAGCTGTGGAGAAGGTAGCACTGACAGGGAATACTTGCGGACACAGAGATGGGCTCAAGTGCGTATACTTCAACGCAAGGAGTATCAGAAATAAGGTGGGTGAACTTAAGGCGTGGATAGGTACCTGGGACTACGATGTTGTGGCCATCACGGAAACGTGGATAGATGAGGGACAGGAATGGTTGTTGGAGGTTCCTGGTTACAGATGTTTCAGTACGATTAGGGAGGGTGGTAAAAAAAGGAGGGGGGTGGCATTGTTAATTAGAAATGTTATAACGGCTGCAGAAAGGAAGTTTGAGGGGGATCTGCCTTTGGAGGTAGTATGGGCTGAAGTCAGAAACAGGAAAGGTGCAGTCACCTTGTTGGGTGTTTACTATAGGTCCCCCAATAGCAGCAGATATGTGGAGAAACAGATTGGAAAACAGATTTTGGAAAGGTGCAGAAGTCACAGGGTCGTAGTCATGGGCGAGTTCAACTTCCCAAATATTGATTGGAAGCTCTTTAGATCAATTAGATTGGATGGGGCGGTGTTGGTGCAGTGTGTCCAGGAAGCTTTTCTAACTCAGTATGTAGAGTGTCCAACCAGAGGGGAGGCCATATTGGATTTGGTACTCGGTAACGAACCGGGACAAGTGATGGGCTTGTTAGTGGGTGAACATTTTGGTGATGGTGACCACAATTCTGTGACTTTCACCTTGGTTATGGAGAGAGATAGGTGCGCACAACAGGGTAGATTTTACAAGTGGGGGAAGGGAAATTACGATGCTGTAAGACAGGATTTGAGTAGCATAAGTTGGGAGCATAGGCTGTCAGGGAAGGATGTGGTGGAAATGTGGAACTTTTTCAAGGAGCAGATGCGACGTGTCCTTGATATGTATGTACCTATCAGGCAGGAAAGAAATAGTTGTGTGAAGGAGCCTTGGTTGACGAGGGAGGTTGAATGTCTAGTAAAGAGGAAGAAGGAGGCTCACATAAGGTTGATGAAACAGGGTTCGTACAGGGCAGTGGAGGGATACAGGATAGCCAGAAGGGAGCTGAAGAAAGGGATTAGGAGAGCTAAGAGAGGGCATGAAAAATCTTTGGCGGATAGGATCAAGGATAACCCCAAGGCATTTTATGCGTATGTGAGAAACATGAGAATGACGAGAACGAGGGTAGGTCCGATCAAGGACAGTAGTGGGAGATTGTGTATTGAGTCGGAAGAGATAGGAGAGGTCTTGAATGAGTACTTTTCTTCAGTATTTACGAACGAGAGGGACCGTATTGTTGAAGAGGAGAGTGTGAAACGGACTGGTAAGCTAGAAGAGATACTTGTTAGGAAGGAAGATGTGTTGGACATTTTGAGCAACTTGAGGATAGACAAGTCCCCCGGGACTGACGGGATATATCCTAGGATTATGTGGGAAGCAAGAGAGGAAATTGCAGTACCGTTGGCAATGATCTTTTCGTCTTCACTGTCAACGGGGGTGGTACCAGGGGACTGGAGAGTAGCGAATGTTGTGCCCCTGTTCAAAAAAAGGTAATAGGGATAACCCCGGGATTTACAGGCCAGTTAGTCTTACTTCTGTGGTAGGCAAAGTAATGGAAATGGTACTGAGGGATAGGATTTATGAGTATCTGGAAAGACACTGCTTGATTAGGGACAGCCAGCACGGATTTGTGAAGGGTAGGTCTTGCCTTACAAGTCTTATTGAATTCTTTGAGGAAGTGACCAAGCATGTGGATGAGGGTAGAGCAGTGGATGTAGTGTACATGGATTTTAGTAAGGCATTTGATAAGGCTCTCCATGGTAGGCTTATGCGGAAAGTCAGGAGGCATGGGATAGAGGGAAATTTGGCCAATTGGATAGAAAACTGGCTAACCGGTCGAAGTCAGAGAGTGGTGGTAGATGGTAAATATTCAGCCTGGAGCCCAGTTACAAGTGGAGTTCCGCAGAGATCAGTTCTGGGTCCTCTGCTGTTTGTAATTTTTATTAATGACTTGGATGAGGGAATCGAAGGGTGGGTCAGTAAATTTGCAGATGATACGAAGATTGGTGGAGTTGTGGACAGTGAGGAGGGCTGTTGACAGCTGCAAAGGGACTTAGATATGATGCAGAGCTGGGCTGAGGAGTGGCAGATGGAGTTAAACCCTGCCAAGTGTGAGGTTGTCCATTTTGGAAGAACAAATAAGAATGTGGAATACAGGGTCAACGGTAGGGTTCTTAGTCATGTGGAGGAACAGAGGGATCTTGGGGTCTATGTACATAGATCTTTGAAAGTTGCCACTCAGGTGGATAGAGCTTGTAAGAAGGCCTATGGTGTATTAGCGTTCATTAGCAGAGGGATTGAATTCAAGATTCATGAAGTGATGTTGCAGCTGTACAGGACTTTGGTTAAGCCACATTTGGAGTACTGTGTGCAGTTCTGGTCGCCTCACTTTAGGAAAGATGTGGAAGCTTTGGAGAGGGTGCAGAGAAGATTTACCAGGATGTTGCCTGGAATGGAGAATAGGTCGTACGAGGATAGGTTGAGAGTTCTCGGCCTTTTCTCGTTGGAACGGCGAAGGATGAGGGGTGACTTGATAGAGGTTTATAAGATGATCAGAGGAATAGATAGAGTAGACAGTCAGAAACTTTTTTCCCCGTGTACAACAGAGTGTTACAAGGGGACATAAATATAAGGTGAAGGGTGGAAGGTATAGGGGAGATGTCAGGGGTGGGTTCTTTACTCAGAGAGTGGCGGGGGCATGGAATGCGCTGCCCGTGGGAGTGGTAGAGTCAGAATCATTGGCGACCTTTAAGCGGCAATTGGATAGGTACATGGATGGGTGCTTAATCTAGGATAGATGTTCGGCACAACATCGTGGGCCAAAGGGCCTGTTCTGTGCTGTATTGTTCTATGTTCTATGTTCTAGGTAACCTGAAGAGAGAAGATGGCTCAATAACAACTCCATAGTGTGAGATCCCTAGACAGTGTGACCACTCAGTCATTCCAGTCCTCTCTCACAGAGGTCAAAGGCAACTGCACATGGGAGATGATGAACCAGCCATTTTCGCGGAATAAGATGGCCAGAGCCCTCGAGTCCACAGGGAAGACATTTCTGCAAAGTAATGCCTTACCAGCCGAGTTGCGTTCACCTCTAATGGCCTTGATTGGTGCAGGACCTGCTGGTGGTGCAGGATAGTCTGCTTCGAACAGATAGCCAGTGTGATTCCTCAAAAAATTTGTCATCCTCCCCTCCCCCACATCTACAATCAAAAAGGGGAGAGGGACGACTGCTGACCAATTTCATTACGAGTATGTATTTAAAAAGTCCTGTCCAGGTCATCACCAACCAGAACATATCTCCTTTAGAGTCAGTGATTTACCCCGATTAACCATACCTGTAAGGACGGAATGACCCTGAGTGACTCACACTGTTGAGGGATACGATTGCCTATGTGCAGGGCAGGGGGAGATGGAAGCCTGCCTTACCAGACTGGACCAGGAAGAGGCCTTTGACAGAATATCACTTACCTACAAGTGCGATGCGCTCTCCAAAATGGAATTTGGAGAGGGAATTTGTGAACCAACCGAATTGCTCTACACTAACGTCATTAGGGTAGCCTCAATCAAAGCTTGGGAATCAGAAGCTTTCCGATGAATTCGGGAGTAGGCAGGGCTGCCTACTCTCACCTTTTCATTTTTTATTATTGACTTGCAGACACCTGAATAATTGTTGTAATTCATTCCAACGGTTCTTCCTCGTTAGCCATTGTCTATTCACTGAGAACCTCTTTAACTACGGTTCCTCAATCCATCTTTGCACAGTTACATATCAATTCATTATTTAGATTCAGGACCAGAGTTTCCGACTCAATTTCTTCATTCTCCATCTTGACAAACAATTCATGGTCACTCTTCCCCAATACAAATATATTGTTAGATAGATAATCAAAAGCCGAATACCATAGTTGAGCCAAGAATCCGGATCTTACGATCTTGACAGAAATTCAAAATTCGGATAATTGAATGCCAGATAATCCTCTGCATATTGCTGAAATTATGCTTTTACAGTGTGTTTGTAGTTTTTGCAACAAGAAGATTCAATCACTACATGCTTACAACTGTGCTCTTGTATAAACTCAATGCTGTGCGATATAATCAGTTAATCCTTCCAATATGATAAGTCTGTCGAAATACCTCACACAGCATCACAAAACATAAATCATGAAGGTGAGCTTTCGACGGTAACTGTGTCATTGAACACAGCCATTACTGAGTATCTCCTCAAATTCAAAGTGTAGAGCACCCGAAAGAACTCTGGCCCTGAATCTGTGGGGCATGTAAGGGAAGTGCTTCATCCTTAAGACTTGGATTCTGATGCACAATATCTTGATGCAGACAGAAATGGTTTCTTGCTGCTTTTTCACTTTTGCTCACAGATATTTTATTTCCCGTGGGAGCTTCATTTTCATCTTCAATGAGTTTTATCTTCAACATGAGTTCCAATCATTTCCCATCCGTATGAGAGGGTCCTGGAGATATTTCACAGCTGACTCCAAGGGACACAGGAGCTGTACAGAAGCAGATACGGGAGAGTCATTGTCTGTTCCCTGCAGTGTCCTGCTCATGTGCAGTGAAGGAACTTAGGATAGCTGACCAATCAAGTGATGGAATAGTTTGAAGGGAGATGTGAAGATGAGGCCAGCGCGAGATAAAGGTGCAGATTTGTTAACTTCCTGGAACATTTGAGCGGTAGCCAATATTGTCACTCAGTCCTGTAGTGATGGAGAAATGCGACTTCGTGTGAGGACTGCTAAAGGAGAGGAAATAGAGAGTGGGAACATCATTTCATTTCCTCGTTTACAGGTTTGTATTTGTGCATCGTTACTTGAGATACGGTATTTATAATCTCGATCAATGACTGACATGATGAGATCGTGTGTTACGTTTGCTAGTAACGCAATGTTAGGTGAGTCAGTAAAAGACAATGAAGACATGGGAATGCTGAGAAGAGAAAGGGAAGATTCGGTGTTCATGAGCACGTCATAGCCTGACCAACATATTGTGGAGTAATGTGAGGCATTGTCCCTTCATTTTAGCCTTGGAAAGATTTCAGGGACCAATAAATTTCTCGATGCTTTTCCATGTTTTGAATAAAGAGACAACAAGAGGTCTTTCTGTCCAATTCAGTGCGAGCGATTTCCATAATTTTGTTGAAAACATTTACTCCCATTAGATCCTTCTGAATTGCGGGAATACAAACCAGTATTTGTGTAAGTTCAGTCCCTCATCAATGAACCCTGGCTTGCCAACTATCATCCTAGTCAATCTATGCTGCACTCAAATAGACATGGACTCCCCAATCCACACTCCTTTGTTGTTGTTGTTCCTTTCTGCAAATGCAACCCACTGTTGTGTTAATATCCAATGACAGCAAGGGATAAAGTTTCTGGTTGACTCTTTTAGAAGCATCTGTCCTGACATGACAGAACCAGAATGAAACATATCCTCTGCAGTACCCAGAACAACTTCAGCACATTTTCAGGGAAGGGGTGGACTGTGTGTGGGACAGGTGTGGGAACGAAAAAATGTGGAATGTGAATAAAGGTCCTGGTCCACATTGACACCAACAATATTTGGTGGTTAAATAGTCCTTCAGTGTCTTGCATCCTGTGTTTATCACCATTTATTTACAAATGGATAGCCTTTTGCAGTGGCCTCTCACTGAGTCACATATTCAGCATCTCAATATCGCTGACATTCACCCTTTACAATCAGATAGGTGTCCCTGATTGGAACAGATTAACAGTTGCAAAAAGGGATTTCATATGAAAAAGGTCAAGCTGGCTGACCTCAAGACAATCATTACCAGGAGAAAAGCACTGAGTTTCTGAAGGTAGAAATCAGCAAATCGGGCAAGAAATTGAACAGCTGATCCATGGATGACTCTGAGTGCTCATTAGTCGGAAGAACGTGTGGCTGGGAAACATTGGTTACGGGGGAAGGACTTTGGACATTTAAATTATTGGAAAAGTTTGTGAGGCTATGGTGATCGGAATATATTGCGTTCATTTTGTTTTAATTGTATGTGGATTGCTACCCAGCTGGAGAGACATGCTATTGTTGGAGCGAAACCCCTTCTAGAAACGTTAACAGAGGAATTGGAGGAGGCAATTTAACTCATTTTGAGATGGTAAAGGAGAACAGCAGAACTCCATGCATCCGCTCTCATGAGAGAACAAGAACAGCAGATGGGCATTATGTCAGTCCACACTGTTCTACTTGAAAAAACCAAGGCACGTGTGAAAAGGAGGAGTGGGAATTTGTGTGAGATTCAATGACAATTGGATTGGAAATGAGGAATAGTCAGTGAGGTGGAGAGAAGTGATCCTGGGAGGAAGTACAACAGGGAGGCAAGTAATTGTGTCAATGGTCAGAGTGAGAGCAAGGCTCAATGTTGACTGTTGAGAATTTGAAGGGATGAGAATATTTGTTAGTAGCTCATCAGAACGCAATGCTCCTCCCGCCAAAACTGACAAATGCTGGAAATCATTTCTATTACTGTGCATTTCATCCTTTCTCTATTAACCTTTATGCAATCCATCCTTTTTCCCAGTGTTTAATTCTACAGATTACTCTGTCTTTCAGTTTCGCTGTCTCTTTCTGTCTCCGTCTCTGTCTCTCTCCCTCTGTGTGTGTTTAAAGCCTTGTCTGTATTCCATCCCCTCTATTCACTTCCTTTATTTACAGCGCTCACTTTCAGTGTGTATTTAGCCTCCACTGGTATTCTTTATTTAACCAGATCGTTTTCTGTATATGATCTTTGCTATTCCCCTCTACTTAACCATCTCTCTTCATTTGTATTCAACCCTCTCCGTTACTTACTGTTTAATCATATACCTAATACTTTCCATTTTAACTTCTCACAGTTATTCTCCATTGCACCCGCTCTATTTGACCATCACGTATGTCAATCATTAACCTTCATTTTGTATTCACCTTTCTCCCTATTATTCACAGAGCACAAAGCTGGTTCCTAAAGTGAGCTGAACCCCTGACTCTCCTGTTTATATCTGTCAGCTAGGACTCCCTCGTTGTACCAGGTTGACATCCCCAGTCAGGGATCTTATACTCAATGAGATCCATCTGGCTACCCTCATTACAATCCTGGCACCTCCCACCTCACCCACCCCTCATCCAGAGTGTGTGTTTACACTCTACGATAACCAGAGACCGGCTGTTCTTGCCAAATCGATCCCCACAACCGGTGCTGCTCCGTGCTGCCGACCCACGGCCGGCACTGGGACTGCACATCTATCCCAAAGTGCTGGAGGAGCTCAGCAGCACCCCAACGTTCATATACTGTTTTACTGATGGGAAGACAAAAGTTGAATTTTAACATGAACTGAAACAGTATTGATGTAAAAATAGTAACAGCTACAATATACAACAGTATTTACATACAAACATGAACAGTTCTACGTACAGCAGTATTTCGATATAAACTCAAATATCTCCAATGTGAACAACATTTCAGTTCCAATGCACAATAATATTGCATGTAAACACAGTCAGCTCTAATACACAATATTTTTACAGGCGCAAACAGCTCCAACATTTCACAATACATAATGTATATTATACACATAAAACATGAAATAATGAGGATAGAAAGGACTTGCAAGAAGGAAGTGAATGTATTGTTGCCAAATTTGCAGTTGACACAAAAGTAGGTTGAAAGGCATGTTGGGAAATTGCATGTGCTTTCTTTGGTACAGGGATGGTAGTGGTCTTCTCGAAGAAGATGGGGACTTCAGATTGTCGCAGGGAGAGTTGGAAGTTATTGGTGAATACATCCACCAGTTGCTCTGTGCAAGATCTAAGTGCACGGCTACTGTCTCCATCTAGGCCCGTCGCTTTCCTTGGTTTGGCTTTCAGCAAGACTGTGCTGACATGTGAAGTGGTGAACAAGGGAACAGGTACGTCTGAGGTTGTTGGGGCAGGTGTCACTGTGCCACTGGCATTCTGCTCAAACAAACCAGAGAAAGCATTGAACGCCCAGGGAGAAATGTGTGTTTGTCTGCTGCCTTTCTCTGCTTCATTTTGTATCCTGTAATGTTGTTTCACCCTTGCAATAGGCGGCGAGAGTCTGTTTGGTCGGTATGGGCCTCTCATTTGGTTGGTACTCCCCTTTGGCATCTCTGATGGCCCGGTGGAGTATAGATATGGATTCGCTGTATATAACTGGCACTTCCAACTTGGATGTTAACCGTCTGGTCTCCAGTAGGGAATGGATTTCCTGGATCACTCAAGGTTTATGCTTGGGGAACAATCAGATTAAATTCTTCAATGCACAATCCTCCACACATTTGCCCATGCGATCAATGATGTTGGTGATATGCTCATTGAGGTTTTCCACTCGATACTTGAACACGGTACAGTCTACCAATCCCAAGCAATCCCAGAACCTGTCATTCATAGACTCAAAGCAGCACTGTACTTCCTTTTTTGAAGATTCCTCACATTTCAGCTTGGGCTTGTATGCTGTTTCCACATGCAGCAGAGATTAGGACCTGGGGGCAAGCCTCAGAGTGAAGGGACCACCTTTGGAACTGCGTTGGAAATGAATTTCTTCAACAAAAGGGTGGTTAAACTGTGGAAATCATTGTCACAGATGGCTGTGGAGACCAGGACATTAGGTGTGTGATGATGCTGCTCCTTTACAAAGGCTGTGTTGTCCTTGGTGTATTTCACAGAGTGTCTGCCATTCAGCGGTTCTGGGGTGTCTAGTTTGGAAGGGTTGTAGGGCCAATTCCATGATAACCAATGAATAACTGCCTCAGGAAAAGGGCTTTCAAATGTTAAAGCATGGACAATGAAAGGGGCGTGGGAATTCTTCTTGATCAGCTTTTCTCTAGTCTGGTTTAGTTGGGTTTGGTGTGTAAAAAATGAGGTCTGCAGATGCTGGAGATCACAGCTGCAAATGTGTTGCTGGTCAAAGCACAGCAGGTTAGGCAGCATCTCAGGAATAGAGAATTCGACGTTTCGAGCATAAGCCCTTCATCAGGAATCTGATGAAGGGCTTATGCTCGAAACGTCGAATTCTCTATTCCTGAGATGCTGCCTAACCTGCTGTGCTTTGACCAGCAACACATTTGCAGTTGGGTTTGGTGTGACCAATCAGCCCGTTTTTTCAGACTGCTGGTGAAAGGAACAGCGACATGGAAGAAGTTGTTCCATGTTGAATCTCTCTCTGATATCTCTCCTGGAATAACGTGTTCTTGATTTTGCCTATTTTGTCTTGTGGTGTTTATGGAGATTGCTGCAGGAACTTGAAACAATATTTAAGCTGGGATCGTCTGTTGGGTTTTAGGATATATTAAGTTAGTCCATATTCTGTTTTCTTTGTGTGTGTGTGTGTTTCATTTGGTACTCTGTGAATAAACTCTGTTTTACTTAAAACCGATGAATGTTGACCTGCTCCATCACTGCGTGAATATCAATTTTACACCTACTCAATACCAGTAGAACAATTCGGGTCTGGGCAATTATCTTGAAATATTTTGAGAGGGTCCGGCCTGGTCCATAATCAATGTGTTAAAAATAGAGATATATGGATCCTGATTGATGAGGGAATCAAATGTGATGGGAAGAATATAGGAGAACAGAATTGAGAAATGGCACTTCATGAACAAATGGCAGAAATGACTCGGTGGGCTGTTTGGCCTAATTCTGCTCTTACATTGCATGGCGTTATGATCCAACGTATAACAATATTTATATATGGACACAAACTGCTCCAACATGAAAAACAATGTATATATTGCATTCTTTGTTTAAACATTGATGAAACAACTGGAATTCTGCCATTAATTGAAAATTACCCTGTCTTGCTCCATTCTTTGGACATAGGTCCTTGAACTGAAGTAAAAGTTCAGTTATCAGTGTGAAGGAGGTACAGATTCTGATATTTAGATTATTCCCAGGTTAGCAAAATACGCAATTCAAAGCAAACTGTGCACCGTGACATACTGAAGCGTTCACTTGCCCGTTTTCAGGAGGAGTTTCATGATCAAACAGACACGTAACCACAACTACAGGGATTCAGAAACAAACCCACGTCTTCACACACACACATACACATAATAGCAAAAGCACACCCACACATAGAAGTGCAGACGAAGTAACATATAGGAACACAACAACAAAATAATATATGGACAAGCCCACACATTCAAATCAAAAACATGCACGCACACACACACACACACAAAATAATACCATCAAACTGAAATGTGGGAACACACCTACACAAAGACTACAGAAACATTCCTATACCCTCACACCACACACGCAGGAATGCAATCAGAGCACAGAAGGGGGCACTCATGCTCACACATGCGTGCATGCGCACACACACAAACACATAAACATAGATATACTATGACATATGGAAGCACACTCATGTATGGACAGAATGCACACATCCACACACGAAGAAATACAGTCACACTGGGAGAGAGAAACCAAGCTACACAAGAGCGTGCATACACGCGCGCCTGAGTGCGCACACACACAAAAATACTGAGAGATTGACAGAGGTCGGAACACACCTATGTGCATACCGAATGCACACATATCCACACAGACAGAAATACATTCATACTGAGATATCGAAACACATCTCCACACAGATACAGAATCACATCCACACCCTCACACACTTACATAAACGAAATCAAAGTAAGAGATATTATGCATCAATCTGCAAGAATTGACAGAAAAATCTTATGCACATACACAAGCACATTCAAACACAGTTCCTGAACCAAGCCACCATTAAATATCGATAGAGAGCGACTCTCAGAAACAAACAGAGACACACCCACAGAGAGGCACACAAACATCCTGCTGGGGGCACAGAAAGGCCTTTACACACGGACAGATAGCCAAGTACACTCTGAACAGTAACTCACCTGCTTAAACAAGAACACAGCAAGGCAGAGAGACACCCCGGACTCCCACAATAATACACTTGCACTCAGAGACACACAAACACATGGGGTCACAGAACCATCATGACATGCTGACAACAACACACACACACACACACACAAAACCACATCAGCACACTAATATACACCCACATAAAAAAACTCAACTTCACAGAAACTGCCTTAAACAGAGCGAATAACATTCCCAAACACATAGACACATGAATGTGAAATCACTGAAATACTTCCCGATACGCACAAATGGAAACCCACACGCAGATGCACAAACACATTCATAATGTGTCACACTCCAACGGCAAAAACTGAGGGACACACACACACAATGTTGACGGTATTAGACAAGAACTTTTGAAAGCTGATTGGAGGCAGATGTTCACAGGTAAAGGGACGGCTGTTCATGAACACCAACTAGCCACGAAATGACACGACCAGCTGTCCTTAGTAGCCACACACTCAGATGACAAGCAACATGAATTCGACTGAGACAACACTACTATTATAGGACAAGCCAAACAGAGAACATTCAGGGAATTTCTAGAGGCATGGCACTCATCCATAGATTCAATCAATAAGCACATCGACCTGGACCCAATATACCGACCACTGCAACGGGCAGCTGGAACTTCCAACCAGAAGCGACAGATTCAAACCACTACAAATGCTGGAGGAAAGATCACAGAAGCGCTTCACAGGAGGCTCCCAAGCACTGAGGATGTCACCTAGACAGGGGACGAAACGTCTGCAACACAAATTCCCAGCTCGGCGAACACAACCACAACAACGAGCACCCGAGCTACAAGTCTTCCCCCAAACTTTGAACTCTGTGGGAAGCTAGTGAAGTGATTGCTAGGTCTCTTGCTGAGATGTTTGTATCATCGATAGTCACAGGTGAGGTGCCAGAAGACTGGATCTTGACAAACGTGATGCCACTGTTTAAGAAGTGCAGTAAAGACAAGCCAGGGAACTATCGATCAGTGAGCCTGAACTCAGTGGTGGGCAAATTGCTGTAGGGAATCCTGAGGGACAGGATGTACATGTACTTGGAAAGGCAAGGACTGATATTCAACTTGGCTTTGTGCGTGGGAAATCATGTCTCACAAACTTGATTGAGTATTTTGAAGAAGTAACAAAGAGGATTGATGATGGCAGAGCAGTAGATGTGATCTATATGGACTTCAGTAAGGCGTTCGACAAGGTTCCCCATGGAAGACTAGTTAGCAAGGTTAGATCTTATGCAATAAATGGAGAACTAGCCATTTTGGATACAGAACTGGCTCAAAGGTCGAAGCCAGAGGGTGGTGGTGGAAGGTTGTTTTTCAGACAGGAGGCCTGTGGCCAGTGGAGTTCCACAAGGATCGGTGCTGGGTCCTCTGCGTTTTGTCATTTACATAAATGATTTGAATGCGAGCATAAGAGGTATAGCTAGTAAGTTTGCAGATGATACCAAAATTGGAGGTGTAGTAGACAGCGAAGAGGGTAACCTCAGATTATAGCAGGATTTGGACCAGATGGGCCAATGGGCTGAGAAGTGACAGATGGAGTTTAATGCAGATAAATGCGAGCTGCTGCATTTTGGGAAAGCAAATTTTAGCATGACTTATACACTTAATGGTTAGGTCTTAAGGAGTTTTGCTGAACAAAGAGACCTTGGGGTGCAGGTTCATAGCTCCTTGAAAGTGCAGTCGCCGGTAGATAGGATAATGAAGAAGGCGTTTGGTATGCTTTCCTTTATTGGTCAGAGTATTGAGTACAGGAGTTGGGAGGACATGTTGCGGCTATACAGGACATTGTTTCGGCCACTGTTGCAATATTGTGTGCAATTCTGGTCTCCATCCTATCGGAAAGATGTTGTGAAACTTAAAAGGGATCAGAAAAGATTTACAATGATGTTGCCACGGTTGGAGGATCTGAGCTATAGTAAGAGGCTGAACAGGCTGGGGCTGTTTTCCCTGGAGCATCGTACGCTTATGGCCATTCAGATAATCTGCTTTCCTGTTTTTGCTACCAGAATAGACAATCTCACACTTCTCCACATTATAGCACCATTTTCATTTTACTTTTGAGTCAGACAGGAATGAACAATTCTTGCAGTTCACCCATGTACTCTTTGAATATTTGCTATTGCCTTTTGATCATCATGCCTTTTAGGTAATATTTCCCAGTCTATCTTAGCAAATCCATGCCTCATCCTATTGTAGTTACCTCTACTGAGATTGAGGGAACCAGAATCAACTGTGTCACACTCCATGCTGATGAAGAATTGCATCACATACTGGTAGCTAATCCCCAAGGGCCCTCACACAGACGGATGGCCAATTCTTCCTTTCTCATTACACAGTATCCAATCTAGGATAGCCTGTTCTTTAGTTTGTTTTTCAACCTACTTGTCCAGAAAGCCATCCTATATATCTTCCAGGAATTCCTTCTTTACAGTATTGTTGCTAATGTGATTTGCCTAACCTGTATGCCTATTGCATGCATCCCTAATTCCCTGTTTAATGTCATTTTCAAAATCACCCCTATAGTTTTGGGGTCTACATACAACCTCCACCAATATTTTTTGTCCCTTGCTGTTTCAGATGCAGATAAATGCGAGCTGCTGCATTTTGGGAAAGCAAATCTTAGCAGGACTTCTAAACTTAATTGTTAGGTTCTATGGAGTGTTGCTGAACAACGAGACCTTGGGGTGCAGGTTCATACATCCTTGAAAGTGCAGTCGTTGGTAGATAGGATGGTGAAGAAGGCGTTTGGTATGCTTTCCTTTATTGTTCAGAGTATTGAGTACAGGAGTTCGGAGTTCATGTTGCGGCTGTACAGGACATTGTTTCGGCCACTGTTGCAATATTGTGTGCAATTCTGGTCTCCATCCTATCGGAAAGGTGTTGTGAAACTTGAAAGGGTTCAGAAAAGATTTACAAGCATGTTGTCAGGGTTGGAGGAGTTCAGCTATAGAGAGAGGCTGAACAGGCTGGGGCTGTTATCCCTGGAGTGTCGGAGGCTGAGGGGTGAACTTATAAAGGTTTACAGAATTCTGAGGGGCATGGTTAGAATAAATGGACAAAGTATTTTACCTGGGATCAGGGAGTCCAGAACTAGAGGGCGTAAGTTTAGAGTGAGAGGGCAAAGATACAAAAGAGACTAAGGGGCAACCTTTTGACACCGTGGGTGGTATGTGTTAGGAATGAGCTGCCAGAGGATGTGATGGAGGTTGGTACAATTGCAACATTTAAGAGGAATTTGGATGGCATATGAATATAAAGGGTTTGGAGGGATATGGGCCGGATGCTGGCAGGTGAGACAAGATTGGATTGGGTTACCTGGTCGCATGGACAGGTTGGATCGAAGGGTCAGTTTCCATGCTGACGCTATGACTCTATGACACTATGACACACAGAGTGACAACCCCACAAAGGCAATGAAGCCCCCAAGAGAGACACACAGAGTCCCTCACACAATGAAAGGGAAACACAGTAACATACCTCCCGCCCAGCCACAGCAAGAGGAAAGGGGGATGATAAAAGTTCAGCAGAATTATTTAATGTGTCAAAGTATTGCTGGCTGTATCTGCGTACTTTACATTTTTCAAAATCAATTCCTGGCGAAGGATCAGTGAATCAAGAGATCAGGAAGCGATTTGAGTCAATGCAAGTGAGTACGTACTAAACTGAAACAATGTGTGAAAAAGACACAGACAGCACGAGAGAGAGACAGAGACAGACAGAGAATAAGCTAGCCACAGAGCCAAGAAGGGTAAACATAGAGAAAGACAGAGGGACAGGCAAACAGATAGGTAGAGAGAGACAGAGACAGAATGATACAGGCAGGGAAACACACAGAGTGAGACAGAGAGAGCGTGATAGAGAGTGAGCAAGAAGCCAAGAAGTGGAGCACCGCACGAGAGAGAAAGAGAGGAATAGGCAAAGACAAATAGAAAGAGGCAGAGAGAGACAGAAAATAATATCCTTGTGCATGGAGTAGACAGAAGGTGGACTCAATAAACTCTGTCAAAAGCAAACGTGCGTCTCCAATAACCAATTGATAAAAGGAGATCATCAGCACCCGGAGCCTTTCCCTTGTTGTAATAAAGTGTTTATTGTGAGCTGAACAGAGAGAGTCTGACAATCATCATGGTACAGGAGGGACTGTTTCTGTCCCTCCCCTTCCTCCTCTGCAGGGGAAATGCAAAGGCCGCTCATGTAGGTCTTGAACACTCATCCACAGATCAGTCAGTGAAGATATAATGCTCCAGCTGAACCCATCTCTCACAGCAGGTCAGTCATTTCGAATCATTGCTGCAGCCTCTTTAAATCTTACCCGACCCCTGACAGTCACCTCTTTCTCCCTTACCTGCTCTGCCTTGGCAAGTACTTCAGTATTGTTGAAGAGGGATGTTGATAGATTCTTATTCAAGTTTTAGGTGATAATGTGGCGGGCGGTGTGGCACAGGGAAATGCGGGTTTGATGGTACAATTGGAAGGGCCACGATCTTCTGGGCCATCAGCAGGATCAGATATGAAGGGCTGAATGGTCTACTGCTGCTCATTGTCTGTGCGTCCCTATGTGTGTCAATCCTTCAGTCAATCATGATTAGCAGCCTGTTCCTGAGCCATCATGTTACCAAACATCTGATAAACCGCTGGGTGTTATACTCAGATCCATGTGATTGTGCTGATGGAATCCTGACCGGACATGAGCAATCCCTGCACTGAGAACACTGCAACTGCCTCTGGGGCTCTCCCAGTTGTTTTGCTGAGTTACTTAGTGAACACTTTACTTGACCAGTTGATGCACTGCATTCCTGAACTTCGTTCTGAACTTGGGCAGAGTCACTGCATAAAATAATGTGTTCGTGCTGCAGCTGAAATCCTTCAGAAGTTCTGCAATGCGTGTAAAACCGAGCAGAGTACTGTCACTCCAACGATTTGTTCTTTTCATTTTAAAGTATAAGACGTTTGCACCGTGCAATATCCACAGGAGTATGAAGCTAATGGATATGGTGAAGAGGGTAATCACTGACTTCTGCCGGTTCTCCATCTCTGTGTCTTTGTGACACTCTCCCTTCCTCTGACCCCTCAGGCCCTTGCAGACTCGACTGGCCAATAAAATGTACCTGACCGTCAGAGTGTTCATCAACAGAATTAATACAAATGGGATTAAAGGGGTTAAAATGATATCAAGCCACTTAAACCCCAGCCACCTGGGATCAGTAAAATAACTTGACTTTATTTGACAGGACCACAGAACATTGTCAATTATCCACCACGGTTTAAACTGAAAATAGAAGGGAATGCTTTTTGAACAGACTAGAATGCCAGTTGTAACCAGAACTACAGCCAAGGCTTTCTCTGTCCAATATTTCCTCTTGATTTTCGGGCAGCAAATGGCCACGAAACGATCAAAGGAGAAAACGACAGTGAACCAGACCGAACAGTCCGTGGCTGCACGAGCCATGGCATAGACAGCACTGCACACAGGGGTGAGGTCCAGAAAACACCTTGGGAAGTAAAAATCATTGAGTTCCCACAGTATGATCTTTGTGAGAATGAACACTATATCCGATGTTGCCATAGCCAACAGGCAGCGCGTTGTGCATTTAGAGAGACCGCAATTCCCACGTGTGAAGACGAGAATCACCAGAAAATTAACTGAAAGAGACAGGAGATAAAATGCAAATCATAAATTAATGATCAAACGTTCTTCCGTCGGCCCAGAGAGCAATGGAAGTTCTGAGCACCCAGCTAGGTCAGTTGCGAAGTTTCCAATGTCGAGTTTGAACAGGGCAGCTCCAGTGGCCTGACCCATTTCGAAACTCCTCACTCCTGGGTGTCACTAAGTGTGGGCAGGCAATCAGCAGATGATAGGGTGGCATAATTTTTATGATGGAAGTGAAGAGGTTTCGAGGGGATCTGAGGAAGAGGTTTTCACTCAGAGAGTGGTGGGCGTCTGGTATATCAGTGCCTGGGAGGGTCGTGGAAGCAGGAAACCTCACAAACTTTAAAAACTACCTGGATGAACACTTGAAGCGTCATAACATTCGAGACTACGAGACTGGTGCTCGAAGCTGGGATGCGTGTTGATTTTGTATCGATTTGACAGCACAACGTGGATGGAAAGCAGGGCGTCTTCTGGTTCTCTGATTCTAAGAATTCCTGCTGGCAAGCAGATTGGAAAGCGAATCGTTTTCAAAAAATAAATGAAATATATTAGATTGATGAAAACATGAGACTGGATCAGATATAACTGGCAAAAGCCAACAGGTATGGCAGCATCTGTGGGGAGAGAAATAGAGTTCGTGGAATCACTTTTCATCAGAACATCTTCATCTGAATATGGGCCACTGAACTCAAATATCATCGCAGGTTTCTTCCCGCACAAGCCCCTATCATTGCAACCAAAAGACAGGGATTCATTCCAAACAAGGAACTGAGATTCAAACTGTTGATATTCACATGCTATGAAACATTTGTTAGACTGTTCTACCAAATGTTCCATAGTCGGTGAATATATGGGCGTAGTTGGAGCAATTTAGATGTACAACACAGAAACAGAGCCTTGAGCTCAAATTGTCCATGCTGACCTGATATCCGAAATTAATCTAGCCCCATTTGCACCCATATCGCTCTCAACCCGTTGTATTAACTTGCCCATCCGGGTACATTTTAAATGTTGCAATTGCAACAGCCATAAAAATTGCCTCTGGCAGTTAATTCCATACATCCACCACCCTTTGCGTGAAAACATTGCCCCTTAGGTCTCTTCTAATTTTTTTTGCCACTCACCCTAAAACTATCCGCTCTAGTTTTGGACTCCCCCCAACCCAGGGAAAGGAATTTGCTTATTTACCCTGTCCTTACCCCTTATGATTTGATAAACCTTCATAGGGTCACTCCTCTGCCTCTTATACTCCACGGAGAAAAGCCCCAGCCTTTTGAGCTTCTCACTATAGCTTAAGTACTCTACAACTGTCAACGTCCTGATTAATCATTTCTGAATCCTTTCAAGTTTCAAGACATCCTTCCTTCTTGAGCGAGACCAGAATTGCACACAACATTCGAAAAGTGGCCGAACCAATGCCCTGTACAGCTCAAACATTGTCTTTCAATTCCAATACTCTGGACGAAAAATGGAATGTATACCAAACGTCTTCTTCACCATCCTGTCTACCTGATACATCATTTTAAAGGAACTACGAACCTGTACTCCAAAACCTCTGTTCAGCAACACTCCTCAGGACCTTACCATTAACTGTATATGTCCTGTTATGATTTGCTATTCCAAAATGCAGCACCTCACATTCTTCAAAATTAAACTCCATCGGCCACTCCTTGGACAATTGGCCCTTCTGATTAAGATCCCGTTGTACACTGAGGGAACCTTCTTCGCTGCCCACTCCCACTCTAATTCTGGTGTCATCTGCAAACGTCCTAACTGTATCTCCCGTGTTCACATCGAAGTCATCTGCATGAATGAGGAAAAGCTGTGGATCCAGCTTTGATCCTTGTGGCACATCACTGGTCACAGGCCTCCAGTCTGAAAATCAAACTTCCATCGCCAACCTCTGTTTTGTACCTCGAGCCACTTCTGCCCCAAAGGCTGTGTCTCCCGTAGTTTAATGTGATTTAACCTTGCTAACTTCTCTACCATGAGGAATCTGGTTGAACGCCTTCCTGAAGTCCATGTGGATCTCATCGAAAGTTCTGCCATCATCAATCCGCTGCATAACTTCTTCAAAAAACACAACAAGTTAGTGAGACATGATTACCCACGCACAAGGCCATGTTGACTGTGCTTATTCTGTGTTTTCCAATCAAAATACATGTAAATCCTGTCCCTGAGGATTCCCTCCAGCAATTTGCCCACAGACGTCAGACTCACCAGTCCAGAGTTCTCTTACCACATTTCTAAAATAGTAGCACCACCTGAGCCAATTTTCAGTCTTCTGGCATCTCACCCACGGCCAGCGATGATACAAACATCTCAACATTGGGAACAGCAATCACTTCCCTAGGTTCCAAAAATTTCTAGTGTACATCTGATCAGATCCTGTGGATTTATTCACCTTTGTACGTTTCAAGACATAAAGCACCGCCTCCGCCACAATATGGACATTTTTCAAGATATCACCATCTATTTCTTCACATTCTGTATCTTCCATGTCTTTCTCCACAGTAAGTAATGATGCAAAAATACCTAATCAGTATCTCCTGCAGTTCCACACACAGACTGCCTTCCTGATCTTTGAGAGGTTCTATTTTCTCCTGAGATACCCTTTTGTCCTAAACTTATATATGAAACCCCATTGGTTTCTCCTGAATGATATTTGCAAAAGCTATCTCATGTCCCCTTTTTGACCTCCTGATATCCCTCTTAAGTATACTGCTACAATCATTATACTCTTCTAGTATTTACTCGATCTTTGCTGTCTATATCTGACATATGCATCCTGCCTTTTCTTACCAAAACCTCAATTTCTCTCATCATCCAGCATTCCCGAAAGCTACCCGCCTTGCTTTTCACCCAAACAGGAACATACAGTCTCTGGACTCTTGTCGCCTCATTTTTTAAGGCTTCCCATTCTCCACCTGTCCCTTCACCAGAGAACATCTGCCCCAGTCAACCTTTGAAAGTTCTTGCCAGGTACCATCAACATTGGCTTTGCTATAATTTAGAACGTTAACTTTTAGTTCTGGTCTACCATTTACCGTCAGAATATTTAAACGAATAGAATTATTCTCTCTGAACTCAAAATGCTCCACCACTCACACCTCAATCACTTGTCCTGATTTAGTTCCTTAGAGTTGATCAAATGTTGAGCCTTCTCTAGTAGGTACATCCATATATTGAATCAGAAAATTTTCTTCCGCATACTTAACAAATTCCACTCCATCTAAACACTTAACACTGCAGAAATCTGAGTCTGTGTCTGGAAAGTTAAAATCACCTCCCATTCCCACCCTATTATTGTTACAGATAACTGAGATCTCCTTAAAAAATGTTTATCTCAAATTCCCGCTGACTACTGTGGGCCTGGGTGGGGTGTTTGCCATACAATCCCAATAAGGTGATTGTTGCTTCCTTATTTTTCAGTTCAACCCAAATAACTTCCCAGGATGTATTCCGAGGAATAGAGTCGAAAATGTGATGCTGGAAAAGTACAGCAGATCAGGCAGCATCCGAGGAGCAGGAAAAGTGGCTTTTCAGACAAAAGCCCTTCATCAGGAATGAGAATGGGAGCCTTGGGATGGAGACATAAATAGGAAAGGGGTGGGATGCGGGGAAGGTAACTGAGAGTGTGATAGTTCGATGGAGGTGGGGGTAAAGGTGATAGGTCAGAAGGAAGGATGGGATGAATAGGTGAGAAGAAAGATAGAGGTAAAAGCAATGACTGCAGATGCTGGAAACCAGATGCTGGATCAGTGGTGCTGGAAGAGCACAGCAGTTCAGGCAGCATCCAACGAGCAGCGAAATCGACGTTTTGGGCAAAAGCCCTTAGGCAAGTAAGACAGGAGAATAGCGCTGAGCTGGAAGGCTGGAATGGCATATGGTTGTGGCAACTGAAATGAGGGAACTGGTGAAGTCCACATTCATGCTCTGGGATTGGTTGTTGCTGAGGCCTTCTTCTTCCAGGCGTCAAGTAAAAAGGGAGTGGCAATGGTGCATGCACAGGACCCGCATGTCCTGGGCAGAGTGGGAGGGAAATTGAAGTATTCAGCCAAAGGGCGGTGGTGTTGGTTGGTGCGGGTGCTCCAGAAATGTTCTCTGAAGTGCTCTGTGAGGAGGCGTCCTGTCTTTCCAACGAAGAGGAGATTGTATCAGGATCCATGGATACAGTAAATGACATCTGTGGAAATGCAGGTGAAACTTCGACGGATGCGGAAGGATCCTTTGGGGTCTTGGATGGAGGTGAGGGAGAGGGAGTGCGCAAGATTTGCAGTTGAGGGTAGCGTATAAAAGGGCAGCTTTTACAGCCACAATCTTTTCCTGCCCTCCATATAGAATTACCTAGAATCGACTGGCCAGTGTAATACAAAAACCATGAGTTGTTGCAATGGAGAAGTTATTATTATTTGAAGGATAATGCTAACAAAGCTGAGAAAAGTTTATTTCATTATGAAAGGCGTGAACCACGATCGAAGCCCGCCTCTGTGATGATAAACTGAGGATTTGATAACTCACTGAATCTCTCATAATTTGTTTTGGAAAGTAAACAATTCTTTGTCATGTGTAGCAAATGTTCTAATTTTGCTTGTACATTCAGTCAGCAAATAATACTAAACACAAGCAGAGAAATGGGACTTTCTAATTGCATTCTCTGCATTGTCTGGCTCAAAGCATTTTGGACTGTGTTTGTTGATATTTTATGAATAAAGTCCTCAATGCAAAACAAAACAGGCAGTTCACTACTGCAAGTACTGAATGTAACAGCTATAATCCATTGTATAATAAAATACAATGTGCTAAAAATGCGGTCTCTCTGACTCTATGTTGTTCAGTTTAAGTCAGGGGCAATTAACATTTGAAGTGATAATTCGAATACTCAGCAGTTCACAGATGGTACAAGATTTCACAATACATGTCTGAAACATTCTTCATGTTTGTTATACAAATAATGCAAAAAAATAAGCAATATTAACCTAATGAATGAATAAATTCTTATGTTCGAACCTTAGTCAATATTATTCCTCCCCATGTAAAATTGCTTCATGCATTGTAAAAATTATGAAGCTAGAAACAATTTCTTCAAGAAAACACCTGGAAGATAGCCACAGCCCTCTAGAACTCACTTTAACAATCCACAGTGTTCCAGTGGTGGAAAATGGACAACACAGAAACAGGCTAGTTAACCAACCAAGCAAATACACTTTGACACTCCTCAGTCTTTCTGCAATCCCACAGAACTGTATGAAACTCCTGGAACGTAAAGAGGTCACTCATGCCTGCATCATCTGAATAAACAAGCTACCTGTTCTGATCCAGCACATGGTCCACAGCGTTGAGGGTTTCTACACCTCACGTGCACATCCGAGTTCACTTTAAATGAGTTAAGTTTGGTCACCTCAATCTACGACCCACACTGGGCAGTGGATTCCAGTCATACCATCATCTTCTGAATGGAAGGGTAGGGCTCATATTCTCGATCATCCTCCCGTCAATTGTTCTCACTCTGTGTCTCCTTGTAAATGGTCCCGCGATCAGGGAGACAAGTCTCCATCGAAGATCCTTTTTATTCTGAAAATCCCAATCACATCAAATATCATTTGCCTCGGTTTCGGGAAAATAACACTGCCATTCTCGTAAATCTCTTCTGAACACTCATCAGTGCAATTCTGTCCTCACAGCTGTAAACCACCCAGTGTTTTATATAGTTTCCGCATTTCAGGTCTGGCAGGTGGTGAGGGAACTTGTTTTGTGTTGTCTGTGTGAGTGAGAGGAAAGTAACTTTGGGAGGGCTAACATGGAATTACTTCTCAGTGTGGATGTCTGAGCAGGATCTGGGGCATATAATGGATCTTGACAGATATAGTTCGGGCACAATCTATTTGAAGAGTGGGGTTGGATCATCAGTTCCTCAGGAATAAGTCTGTGTTCAATACATCACATCTGTTCTGACACCAGCTGACTAATAACAGAAGAAACTAGAAACTAGATAGAAATGCAGCTTGATGGATGATTTCCTGATTTGTCTTGATGTAACACAGTGATCGCTTGCTGAATCGCTAACACGCAATGCTGCAAATATTGGGCTTTCCACCACAAAACAGAGTTTTATTGCAAAGGAAGTGACGATAAACTAGAACCAATCAAACTACGTACTGATAACGCCAATTCAAATGCAATGACACGTAGTGCATGCATAATACTCATTAACCTCAAAACAATCCATAAATGACACAAAAGAACACGACTTTCATGTATTAAATGAAACATGACTCGCAGTGCCGTTCCAGAAGGAAACAACTCTCATGTAGTATTCACAGCAGAATCCAGGTATCTCTCACTTTGTGAAATGACTAGCGACGGCTTTTTCTAAACTGAAACTGCAGTAAATTCCTTCATTGAGCTACCGCACACTGGACTGCCTATATACTGTGCTTTAAACAATCTCTTCAGATCTGTTTCTTATCCAACACTTCTGTCTAACACCTACAAAACATGTTTAATCCAAGGCAATGTAATTTACAGTAACTCTCATTTACTTTGCACGAGCACGGATCTATTCATCCACTCAGTTTCAGGGTCTTAGAGGAACTGAAAGAAATGACAAAAATGATTGAAGGGAAAGTAAAGCTTTCTCAGTTGAGGGTTTCTTCCTTAATCGCAAATTCCAGAACTCTCCAACACATCCTTCAGCTTCCATTAATATCATGCTGGGTTGCAAGCATAAAAAATAAACAATGATTCACTCCTGCACAAAGTCAATCAACCTGTAGCCAATTCTCAAACGCAATTTTTAAAACAAATTTCTGTGATTTGAAAAGTAACTCCAAGTTAACCATCAACTTCAGATGCACAGAGAAGAGGCCCACTGCTTACTCACTCAAAAAAAAACCTCAAGCTAAACGAAGTTGCTCTCTCGACATTAAAATACCACCGCTTTTATTTTCCAAAGTGAGTCCCTTTCTTAATTCCACCAAAAGTCTCCGTAGGCTCCGATTGAAATGGAGATGTCTGGAAGGTTCCCAGAAGAAATGAACAATTTCCCAAGCAATTCCTACGAAATCTGTAATGATGGGGTTTCCACGATGTGTCTTTAATCAGAGACGAAATTAATGATCCTCTGCCACTTTGTGACGTTTGGGCACGTCATTCTCATGTTTCAATGCCAGTGGCAGAGTGAACCCACAGAGAATCCTCACACTGATTCACACAACTTCAATGGTGCCAGGCACTTACCAGGAATTGTTACAATTGGAAGGGTCACATAAAATATTCTCCGCACCAGTTGAATTGAGAACGTCATTTTTTTCCTAAATCTCTTTGTGCCAGCACTCTCTCTGTACTCAATACCGAGGTAACATAATCTCAAAGCCTTTCATTTATATCTGCTGGCATTGCCTGGGGGTCTGTTATATTACAATGTGGTTCAATTCATTCAGTTCATAATTTCAGCAAACAGGTGACAGCAGTATGTTAACTCCCAGTTGTCAAAGAATATTTTTAGAACTGAGGTTAATTGGATGATGCAGATCTCAATCAGTCAAAGACAAACATTGTAAAATGTATGTTGAATAAAATCATAGAAACCTTCGTGTGCAAGCAGATCAATGGGCACATCGAGTCCACACCGACCCTGCAAAGGGTGTCCCAAACCCACCAGCTGGCCCGATGAAGTGGCAGGTCTGACCACTGAGCCACTGTGCCAACCTGTATAATAGCACTGACACCCCAACACCATCTATCCAACTTTGACATCTCATTTTATTTCAGTGTCATCCTTCACTTGCCTTGGTCCATTTGGAAAATAAATTCCAGTTTTGAGTGTCTATCTGAGAACTTTTCTCGTCAAAACTGGGATGTGGTTTCCCTGGTTGTCAGCGGCTGTTCTGTGAAGGAATGATGGTCGGTTAATGGAGCCGACAGAAACATTGTTGATTTTAATAAATCCCACATCACAATAGAATTTCCGACCTCGCATCCATACGGCTTCTGAATCAAATATAACTTCTTCATTTAATGTAATGAATTTAATAAGTAAAATAAGTCACTGAAAAATACCTTCAACAGTTACATAAGCTCCAATCAAAACAGATCTGTTGAAAACTTCATGCATCTCAGACCCTTCTAAATTTGAGGAATTCACCCCTGGGTTTGAAACATTTCACTTCCTCATTTTTGAACCGCTGCTGTCCTGACATGCTTCTGATCAAACGATGCTGCCCTCTAATGGACATGGACTCTCAACGCCCCAGTAGTTTTTTTTATATATATTCCCTATATGTTTTCAAGGTGAACGCGTATACTGTACCTTTAAGAGAGAGCAAAGGCTGTTTTGGCAGTGAGAGTTTGCAGACAACTGTCATGTGACTGGCCAGCAGTCTCAGAGTGTACTGGAAAATTGACAATATGTAACATTTGGCTGTTTTATTCGCAACAGTTTTAATTATGCCCCACAATACTAAAATGCAACCGTATTTGAATTTTCATGTTTTGACAACATTGAAGCAATAAGATGATTAGGTTACTTACAGTGTGGAAACAGGCCCTTCGGCCCAACATGTCCACACCGAACCGCAACCCACCCAGACCTCTACATTTACCCTTTCAACTGACACTACGGGCAATTTAGCATGGCCAATTCACCTGACCCGCACATCTTTGGACTGTGGGAGGAAACCCATGCAGACATGGGGAGAACGTGCAAACTCCACACAGTCAGTCGCCTGAGTCAGGAATTGAGCTCGGGTTTTTAGCGCTGTGAGACAGCACTGCTAACCACTGTGCCACCGTGCCACCCACAAATGATTTGATCTTTTGGAACACACACTAAAAAAACAGACACTGTGAAAGCCAGAGAGATAGCAACAAACTATCTTCTAGAGAGAAACTGCTTTCCAAAATACTCTCTATCAATGGCACCTTTTTCACATTAAACATCTTTGCAGCAAAAGCCTGAAGGGTACATAGGTAGATCTGCAGAAAGAATACAGACACTGACGATGACAGCCGCTGCCTGGCTTTGAAAGGTAACTCGACATAATTTTAATAGGAGATTTTTTTTGTGCATCAGTGTATTGTCATAGAGTGAGAGGTAGATAACAAGCTTTTAAGAGAAAGTAGGTTTAGAATTGTAAATCGTTGTTACTTAATGTTCACGTTTAGCTCTAAAGGACAAATTGACATTTTTCATCTTTAAGTCGTGGAAGTGAGTTCATTGTCACTCATACTTTAGCAAATGACGAGGTGGGGTAAACTTTTCTGGTTGTTTGATTTAATTCGCAGATGGGTCCACCAGTGTGTTGTAACAGTTTGTGAGTTTGTACAGGATTTGGTCGTTTTAGACAGATCCAGTCTGAGCTATGAACAGATCTGAACAGATCTGAACAGATTTGGGGTAGAAAAGATCCCAGTAGATTTAAACGGTTGTTGATTATGGTCCTAGATTGTTTTATTTCGGTGAATTGTGTTTGGTTAAATTAAAAGTGACGAAAATGGCTCTGAGGATTGCTAAAGAGTTTCTGGGGTTTGAAGAAGATTCACATATTTGACAAGAATGTTTAGAAGGACATAAAATACCATACTTTTAGAATTAGCAATGAAGATAGAGTTGGGTTTGACCAAAGACAGAAGTAAAGCTGAAATTTTCAGGGAGCTACTCAAATACTTAAAGGTGTTAGAGAAACAGACAAGCGCAGTAAACTTAGAAAACAATCATAAAACAATTGTGGAAAATGAAGTTAGAACATAAGCAAAGAGAGAAAGTGGAAAAAGAAAGGGAGAGAGAAAGAAAAAGAGGTAGAGAAGAAAGAGGGAGAGGGGAAAATGAAAGAGAGAGAAGGTTCTTAGCTGAGCAAAGAGAGAGCAGAAAGGCAAAGAGAAAAAAGAGACAAAAGGAAGACAAAACGAGACAGAATTTGAACGTCAGAAATTATGAATTAGTCAGGTAAGTAAAGTTAACAGGATGGAAATGAAGAGTGAAGGCAGTGATATTTAAATTGTTAAAACAGCTACATTTTGATGAGGAAGATGTTGAAACCTCCTTTATTTCATTTGAAAAATTGGCCAAACAGACGGAGTTGTCAGAGGATTTGTGGGAAATGCTGGTTCAGACTAAGCTGGTCGGCAGAGCTAATAAGGTATTTTCAGCAGGTCAGATGAAGGGGAAAGAGATTATGAAGATGTCAACCAGACTATTCTGAGTGCTTATGAACTGGTACCCGAAACGTATTGACAGCGGTTCGGAAACATAAAGAAGAAACTATGTTGGTAAGGACTTACGTTGAGACTGAAAGAAGCAAATGTCGTCATTTTGAAAGATGTGTGCTGGCCTGCACCAGCAGTCATCTCTGGAGGAGCTTCACACTGTGCTCAAGTCCTTAGAAAAGAGTAAAATTTCCAGAAGCGATGGCTTACCAGCTGAGTTGTTTTCACCTCCTTTGCCACTTGATTGGTGCGGACCTGTTGGAAGTGGACAACAGTATGCTTTGAAGAGGTAGCCTGTGTGAATCCAACAGGAAAGTTAGTATTCCTCGTATCTACAATTAGAAGGTGGACAGAGAAATTGACGGCGCGTTTCACTGCTAAATGCAGTTTATCAAATCTTGCCTGAGATCATGGCCAACTAGATCAGATCTGCCGTGGGATCCGTGATTCACCCAACCTGTGCTTTACTGGGCAGGATGATTTCTGACACCCTCGTGCTCCTCAGAGTAATACTTCTCTACGTGTGGGAAATTAAGTTTGGAAACCTAACTTATCAGCTTGGACGAGGAGGAGTCATTTGGTCGGAAATCTCACTCCAAAATGTTGGACGCACTGTCCAAAACTAGCTTTGTGTATAAGACCTGCAATTGGATTCGACTATTCTGCACCAACAGCGTTAGTGCAGTATTAGCAAATGGGTGAGAATCAGAAGTCTTCCCGAACAGTCCTTTAATCAGGCATCAGGCCCATTGTCACCTTTTCTGTTTGATCATTGTCCTAGGGGTGATTGAATAATTGTTGTGATTCATTCAGAAGTTTTTTTACCCGGCAGCAATTGCTTATTCCCTGAGAATTCAATCCAGTTTTGCCCATTTATACTTCACGTCCTTGTTGTTCTCTTTATTTGGATTCAGGGCTCTCAATTCCAAATTCAATTTCTTCATTCTCCGTCTACATAAACAAATTTCGTATTTTATGGTCATTCTTCCCAAATGCAATGATATTGTCACATAATTATATCTCATTATGTCTGTAATTTTTGGAGAAAATTTCTGCATGTTTACATCTGTGCTCTTGCGTTAATCCAATGCTGTGAGATGTAATAGGTTACTCCTTTGCATGTGCATTGTGGCTTGAGTTATAGGACAGTTGTGAACAGTTCAACATATTGATGTATTCTTTCAGTCTGTTTCTGAACAAATACTCAAGCATCATCATAAAGACAATTTTCTTAAAAAAAACGTTAGGTTTTGACAGAAACGATGTCACATTATACCTACGTTATTGAGGATCCCCAGAAAATCAAAAAGTAACGCACTGGTAAGAACTCTGATCCTAAATCTCTGAGGCATGGGAGGGAAGTGTTTGACATTCGGAGTTTAGGGATGAGGAGCAGTTTCACTAATTCGGCCTTGTTTCTGTAGAAAATAGAAGGCAGGGTAGATCGAGATAGGTTATTTCCACTGGTGGGGAATCGAGAGCTAAGGTACGTCGTCAGAGATTTAGAGCCAGAGTATTCAGGGGAGATTGCAGGAAGCACGTCTACACAGAAAGAGTCAGGAATGTTTGAAAATCTCTTCCACAAACCGCAGCGAATGTTAGACTAGTTGTTAACTTCAAATATGAGATAAAGGAAAGGTATTAAGAGATAATGCTCAAAAACCAGAATATGGGGTTAGGCACAGATCAGTCTTGTAGAACAGGCTTGAGGAGTTGAAAGGCCTGTTGCTATGTTCAACTGACTAGCAATCTCCACCCAGAGCCTTGACAAGGTGTCCCTGCTAATGTATTGCCCATAACCACTAACACGTGACCCATGCTGCTCTGTGCAGCTGCCTCTCCAGCAGGTGTTTGGACTGCAGATCCATAGAGACACCCATGGAGAGGCACAGAGAGATCCTCCCGGGGGCACGGAAGGATCTTTTCACAGAAAACAAATGATAAACACAGTCTGAAAACTTATGTAACTACATAAACAGGAGCACAGGCAGTCAAAGACACGCCCTGCATTTGCACAATACTGCACCGAGAAAAAAAAGGGGGATTGGGAGGGTGGTGAACTGATTGTGGTCTACGAAATCATGAAGGTTATGGACAGGTAGATAGAGATAAGCTTTTTCCCAGGATGAGGGATGCAATAACGAGAAGTTACGCGTTCAAGGTGAGAGGTGAAAAGCTTAAGGGGGATATACTCAGAAAGTACTTTACCCAGAGGGTGATAGGTGCCAGGAACGCGTTGCCAGCAGACGTAGTGGAGGCAGGCATGGTTGATTCAATTATGGTGTGTCTGGACAGATGCATCAGTAGGTGGCTAGCAGAGGAATACAGATGATTAGGAACTGGGCAAAAGATTTAGAGAGTAGATTTGGATTGGTTCATGCTTGGAGAGTGGAAGCGCCTGTTCCAAGACTGTAATTTTTCTTTGTTCTTTGTTCTCTGGACACCTGTACTCAAAGACAGACACACACAGTCACAGAACCAGGATGACTCGCTAACACACACAAGCAAAAACAGATTATATTGTTCACAGATAGAAATGCAACAGACACCAGGTGCAAAACACATATAGATACATAGGCATAGTAACAGACACCCACACAAATAGATTCAATGCCATAGAAACACTCTCATTCAGATTGAATAACATACCCAAACACACAAACACTGCAATATATAGTCAACAAAACACTTCCATCCCTGCATGCAGAGTGAAGCACATAAACAGATGCAGAAAGACATTCATAATGTGTCACAGAATCATATCCAAAGGTAAAGACTGACGAACATCCACAATGTGATACTCCCACAAAGGCCCGTGCCTTTTGTGTTTTGCAAAATTACATCCTGGGATAAAATCATTGAATGAATGGATCAGGAATGGATTTGATCCAATGTACGTGAACATATACTAAACTGAGATAACAAGTGTCTGACATAGTTGATGAGAGAAAAAGAGACATAGAGGGAGAGATAGAGACAGATAATTAGATAGACAAATAGAGATGGAGAAAGAAAAAGAGAAAGAGGATAGACAGACAGACAGAGTGAGGGAGACAGGACAAGAGAGACCGAATGAGACACAGAAAGATAGAGATTGACAGCAAGGCATTCAGAGATTGGGAGAGGGATACAGGGACTGACAAAGAGTGGAATGGAGGGGCAGAAACGAAGACATATAGAAAGAATTAGAGAAATAGAGAGAGGGCAATATCCATGTGATGGGAGGATCCAGGAGCTGGGCTCAAGAAATTCTCTCAAAAATAAAAAGTGAACGAAATAATATCCAACTCAGCCCAGAGGCTCACCAGAACCGAGAACCTTTCCCCTGCTGTTATAAACAGTTTATTGTGAGTTACAGAGAAAGAGGCTGACAATAATCAAGACAGAGGAGCGACTACTCCTGTCCACCCCCTCCTCCCCTGCAGAGACCCGTCCTGCCTGTCTTCAACACTGATCAACAGGGCTGTCGGTAAAGACCCAGATTTCCAGCTGAACCCATCACAGACAGCCAGTCCGTGATTTCAAATCACTTCTGCAGCATCTTTCCCGTCCGTCCCTGCCCCTGACAGCTATCTCTAGCCCCCTTACCTGCTGTCACGTTTTCAATTTTTTTCAAGGTGGAGGTGGGTAAATTCTCTTTCAAGGTTCAGGTACTGGGTGTGTGGGTTGGACATGGATGGTCCTCGGATGCACATGGAAATGTGGGCTTGCTGTTACAATTGGATGAGCCGCGACCTTCTGGGCTGGGAGGAACACAGCAATCAAATGGTTGTATGGTTTCCTGCTGCTCATTGCCTGTGTGTCCCCGTGTGTGTCAATCGTCAGTCAATCAGGAATATCAGCGTGTTCCTGAGCGTGGTGAATAGTGACCAATCCTTTTTCCCCAACTCCACCCATCACTGGATGTTATACTCAGATCCGTGTGCTTGTGCTGATGGAATCCTGTCCGTACGTATGCATTGCCTACACTGGGAACACTGCGCCTGCCTGTGGAGCTCTCTCAGTTGTGTCGCTGAGTCCTTAAGTGAAGGATTTACATGACCAGTTCTTGCACAGCATTCGTGAACTTGGAAAGAGTGACTGCACAAATTTGTTCATTTTTGTGCTGCAGCTGAAATCGGTCAACATAACTCCGCTGTATTTAAGAATGTCGAGAAGATAGTATTTTTCATGGTTGATTCTTTTATTGCAAAAGTATAACATGCTTGCACCTTTCACTACCCACAGAAGGATGAAGCTGATTGATGTGGTGAAGAGGGAAATCACTAAATACCTCCGGCTCTCCATCACTGTGTCTTTGTGACTCTCCCCCTTCCCCTGACCCCTCAGGCTCCTGCAGACACGACTAGCCACTAAAGTGTATCTGACCGGTCCAGTGTTCATCAACAGAATTAATACAAATGGGCTGAATGGGGTGAAAATGATAATAAACCATTTAAACCGCAGCCACCTGGGATGGGTAAAATAACTTGACTTTGTTTTGCAGTACCATGGAACATTGTCAATTGTTCAGCTCGAGTGAAATCAGAAATAGAAGAGAATATTTTTAGAACAGCACAACATACCGGTTGCAGCAAGAACCACAGCCAAGGCTTTCTTTGATCTACATTTTCTATTCATTTACTGGCATCAAATGGCCACCAAACGACCAAAGGAGGAAAGGACAGTGAATCAGGCAGAACAGTCAATGGCTGCACAAGCCAAGGCACAGGCAGCACAACACACAGGGGTGAGTTCAGGAAATACCTTGGGATGTCAAAGTATTTAGGTTGGAGCATTGTGATGTTAGTGAGAATGAACAGTAGATGCCCTGTTGCCATAGCCAACAGGCAGTGTGTTGTGCAGTTAGAAATGCTGCACTGTCCCTGTGTGAGAACCAAAATCACTAGGAAATTAACTGAAAAAGACAGAAGATAAAATGGAAATTGGAAATGACTGATCACACAATATCCACGTCTGCCCAGAGAGCAAGGGAAGATCTTAGGAACTAACTGGGTCAGAAGGGAATGCTCAGATGTCACGTTTAAACACGACAGCTCCAAGCCTGACCTATTTCAAAGCTCCTCACTCCTGGCTTTTACTAATTGGGCAGAGGCAATTGACAGGCGAGAAGGTGGTATAATTTTTAAGGTGAAAGGTAAGCATTTTCGAGGGGATTGGAGGTAAGGGTTTTAATCAGAGAGTGAGGGTATCTCATAACATCACAATGCTTGATGTTTCGAGGAATTAAGGGCTACGGGGAAAATGCGGGTTAGTGGAGTTGAAATGCCCATCAGCCATGATTGAATGGCGGAGTGGACACGATGGGCCGAATGGCCTTACTTCCACTCCTATGTCTTGTTGTATTATGGTCTTATAAATACCTGAATGAACACTTGAAGTGTCACAACATTCATGAAGATGAGTACAATGCAGAAATCTGGAAAAAGTGTTGATGTACTGCAGCTTTGAAACGCAGGCTTGATGGAGCAAAGGGCGTCTTGGTTTCGGTTCTGTGAATTTAAGAATTGCTGCTGGGAAACAGGTTGGGAACCGAAACATTGGAATCAGATTAATCAAAGAGCCAAGGGTGCTGGAAACATGAAACAGAAACAGAAGCACCTGGCGAAACTCAGCAGGTCCAGCAGAATCTGTGGAAACAGAAACAGTGTTAGCAGAAGCACAACTAATCAGAACATTTTCATCTGAACATGGGTCTCTGATCTCAAAACATCATCACAGCTTTTTCCCCACAAAACCCTGTCGTTGCAAACAAAGGAGGGGCGTCCATTTCGAAAAGGGAATTGAGGTTAAAAGTGTTGCTATTTATCTATGATGGAACATTTGTTCGACTACTCTTAGCATTTCGGGGGTTAGTCTAGCTACTATATTACAAAAAGATGAGTTGTTACCCTTAAGAAGATGTAATTAGTTGTTGGAACATGCGAACAGAGTTGACGAAATTTTGTTTCATCATTCAAGGCACCAAACATTATCGAAGCCAGATCTTTGATGATAAAGTGAGAATCTGTTAACTTACTGAGTCCTTCGTGGCATGTTTTGGAAAATCAATAATTCCTTATATTGTTTAACAAATACTCTATTATGATTTTAAATTGAGTCAGCAAGCAACGCAAATTTCAAATATGAAAATGTGACCTTTTATTGCATTTTCTGCATTGTCTGACTTAAATAGTTTTCGAATAGTTTTCGCTTTTTGATATTTTATGAATAAAGTACGCAATGCAAAACAAACAGACAATTCACTACTGCAATTACTGAACGTGGCTTCTCCAAACCGTCGAATAAAATATAACATAACAAAATCCCAACCCCTCTTAATCCCTCTTGTGTTCTGATCATGTCAGGCGTAACTTCAATTTAAACCGATAATCTGATTACTCAGCAGTTCATGGAAAGAACGGGATTTCACATTCTTTTTGAAAAAAAAACACTTTAGTTCCTAATGAGAATAACTAAGCAAGGCAAGCAATATTAACCTAATGAGCAAGTAGATAAATTCTTGTGTTCTAAACTCAGTTAAAATTGCTCCTCCCTTCCATATTTTGTCGAAATTACTTAGCTATAGTTCTTTCTTCAAGGAGCAACTGGAAAGTAACCACAGCCTCTGGAATTCACATGAACAACCCACAGTATTCCAAACATTCATTAGAACTGCTGGAAATGTGCAGCAGAGGGACAGGCCATTCAGCCCAATAAGTGAATTTGCTTTAATACCCCTCAGCATTTCCATAATCCCAAACAACCATGGATTAGTTATAGCATTGAAAGAGGTCATTCAAGTCTGGATCGACTGAACAAACCATCTACCTCTTCTCATTCCACTTGCCAGCAGATTGTCCGTTGAAGATAACTTCACTTCAGATGCAGATTCAGGTGTCCTTTAAATCAGTTGAAATTTGCCAGCTGAAGCATCCCATCCTCCCGAAACTGGAAGTGAATTCCAGGCATACGATAACCGTCTGGATGAAAGGGACAGTCCTCATGTTCCCTGTAACTCTTCCATCAATCAGCATGCCTCTTGCACAATTGGGAAATGATCCTCCATTCATGGTGACTGGTCTCCATTCAAGACGCTAAATATGTGGACGCTCAATCACATTACCTCTCCAGACCCCAGACGGAAATCCAGCTTCTTAGATTACAATCCGATTTGTCTTGATTTAACCAAGTGATCTCTTCCATCACACACCCAAAGCTGCAAATATTGTTTCAGCAAAAAAACAGGAGTTTGCTGGAAAAGAAATGATGATACAATAGAATTAATCAAACTACGCACTTATGACAAAGATTCAAAAGCAATGAACATGCAGTAAATGTATAATCTCATTAATCTCAAAGAAATACGTAAATGAAAAGAAAGAAAGCATCTTTAATATATTAGACAGAACTATTTTCCAAATGGCGTTAAAGGGAAAACTCGCCTCGTATAATACTCAAATCAGAATCTAATACTTGTTTAAGTGACTTGTGACTTTCACTATTAAACTAGAACTCGATTAAACTTCTTCCTGGAGTTAAGACACAGCTGAGTCCCAATGTACTCAGCTTTAAGTAATCTCTTCAGAGTTTGTTTTAAACCAACCCTTCTAGTCTGCAGTGAACACGAACGTTTCACTCGTCAGTAAGGCGATTGATTAAATCTTTCATTCCCTTCTCCTGAGCACAGCTCTATACCTCCTCCCAGTTCCAGCCAAATGTTACATATTTTCAATTTTCCAGTACACTCTGAGACTGCTAGTCAGTCACATGACAGGAGCCTGCAAACGCTCACTCCGAAAACAGCGTTCACTACAGTAAACGCGTTCAACTCTCATAACAAAACGGGAAAAACAAAAAAAGAACTGGGGAGTTGACAGTCCATGCCCAGTTCAGTGCAGCATCGATTGATCAGAATGATGCTGGGCAGCAAAGGTAAAATGATGAGGACGTGAAATATTGCAAACCCAGAATGAATTTATCAAATCGAGGAGGGTGTGAGACGAGTCAAGGTTTCAACAGAATAATGGAAACTACTCGAGGTGAATGGAACGAAATGCTTCGTGTTGCCTCTTGATCTAGGACCAGTTTCAGCATCTATAAGTTTATCGAACGCCTGAAATCTTTCCAAAACTGAAATGAATGAACAATCCCTCAAATTTCTCTGCATGATACTGGACAGACTATTTGGTGCTCATTCTCTCACTGAACCTGTCCTTCCCCTTTTCAGCGTTCATGTGTCCTTCTTTTTTTTCTGTCTGTCCAAACATTGTGCTATCAATAAATATCAATCATGATCCCATTATCTCAGTCAGTCATAGTGATTATAAATGGTTGTGCCTGGATAAATTATCCTTGTGGCACTCATTAATACCAGCCTCACAACATGAAGACGACGTATTTATTCCTGCTCTCAGCTTTCTCGATTTATCAGTCTTCACACCGAGTCCCATTACCCATCACAAGAGGCCTCTTTGACAGCATTGACTTCCATTCAAGCATTTCCAGAATTTGACATTTCAGCATCCTTGTGTGAGCAAATCGCTCCCTGGCCTCACTCCTCCATCTCGCTTGAAATTGTTTGTCAGATGATTAGGTTTCTTCTCTGCACACGTACAGTACACTGCAAGGACGAGAGAATAACACATCCCCATGTGCAACTGTACAGATCGTGTATCTCAGAGTCAGCTCTGACATATGTCGAGGACATTGGCATCCTGGTGTGAGGATCTGTGTTGACTCGAGCAGAGATAAACATTCAGGGTAAATTTAAGTGAGTTATTGCACTTACTTCCATTATTACCTGACTTGTGAAGGGATCTCCTTGCATGTTGAGGAATTCTATTGCGATGTTGGATTCATGAAAACGTATATTGTGTCGTCTCCATTAAACAACTATCATCCCTTCACAGAACATCCGCTGATAACCTAGGAAACCACAACTCAATGTTTAGGAGAACGTTTTCTCAGAGAGACACTCAACAACCTGAATTTAATTTCCAAATGACCAAAGTCATGGGAAGGACAATACTGAAATAAAATGAGATTGAGATTTCTATCATTCATTAAGCCTCAGTTCTAATAATAGTGTCTGTCAACTGGGAGTTAACTCACCGCTGTCACCTATTTGTTCCTGTTCGTAAATAAATGAATTGAACCACGTTGTAACGTAACCGTCGCCCAGGTGATGCCAGCAGGTATAAAAGAAAGATTTTAAGATTGTATCATCTCGGTATTGAATACAGAGGGATTGCCTGCACAAACAGTTTGAGACTGAGAATGACGTTCTCAGCTGATCACGTGCGGAGAATATTTTACACGACCCTTCCGTTTGTAACAATTCCTGGTAAGTGTCTCACACCATTGACTTTGTGTGAATTTGTCTGAGGTTTCTTTGCGGTTTCACTCCACCACTGACAGTGGAAAATGGGGATGTTGTGCCAAAAGTCACACAGTGGCAGACGATCAGTAATTTAGTCTCCAATTGCAGATAACCCATTGGATCTCCATCATCGCAGACTCCACAAAAATTGCCAGGGAAATTATTCAGCTCTTCTGGGAAGCTTCTAGAAATCTCCATTTCAATCGGAGACTTTGGAGAATTTCGGAGAATTTAAGAAACTGGATAACTTCGGAAAAACATAAGCGGTGTTTTTTTTTATGTAGAGGGTGCAAAATGATTTAGTTTGAGTTTACTTTTTTTGAGTGAATAAGCAGTGATATTCTCTGTGCAGCTGAAGTAAATGGTTAACTTGAAGTTATCTCTTTAATCACGGAAATTTGTTTGAAAGTTTACGTTTGGGGTTTGGCTCGAGGCTGAATGGCTTTGTGCACGATTAAACTTTTGTTTATTTTTGATGTTTGCAACACAGCATGGCAGTAATGTAGCCTAAAAGATTTGTTAGAGAGTTCTGGAATTTGCGATTAAGGAAAAATCCCGCAATTGAGAAAGCTTTACTTCACTTTTATCATTTTGTCATTTCTTTTTAGTTCCTATCAGAATCTGAATCTGAGTGAATGCATATATCCGTGCTCACGTGAAGGAAATGAGAGTTTTAGTAAATTCCATTTCCATGGAATGAAAATATTGTGTTGGCCCCAGACAGAAATGTTGGAACAAGAAAAGCTCTGATGAGATTGTTTAAAGCAGAGTACATTGACACTCAGGTGTCCGGGAGCTTCAGGAAGAAATTTACTGCAGGTCCAGTTTAGGAGTGGCAGTCTCAAGTCATTTAAACAAATGACTGAAACAATAGATACAGGGATTCCGGTGTGAGTATTATATGAGGTTTGTTTTCTTTGGAATGACATTGGGAGTCGTATTTTGGATAATATATAAAGGTAGTGACATTTTGTTCATTTATGCATTGGTCTAAGATTAATGGGAATTATACAATTCTGGCGTGTTCATTGCCTTCGAATCTGAGTTATCAGTACATAGTTTGGTTTATTGTACTTTATCATCGTTTCTTTTGTAATACACTTCTGTTTTGTTGTGGAAGCAATATTTTCAGCATTGCGTGTTAATGATTCATAGAACATAGAACATTACAGCGCAGTACAGGCCCTTCGGCCCTCGATGTTGCGTCGACCAGTCATACCAATCTGAAGCCCATCTAAACTGCACTCTTCCATGTACCTTGTCCAATGACGAGTTGAATGTACTTAAGTCGGCGAATCTACGACCGTTGCAGGCAAAGCATTCCGTATCCATACAACTCGCTGAGTAAACAAAATACCTCTGACATCTGTCCTGTATCTATCACCCCTCAATTTAAAGCTATGCCCCCTCGTGCTTGCCTTCATCATAATTGGAAAAAGACTCTCCCTGTCCACTCTATATAATCCTCTGATTATCTTCATGTCTCTATTAAGTAACCTCTCAACCTTCTTCTCTCCAACGAAAACAGCTTCAAGTCGTCAGCCTTTCCAAGTAAGATCTTCACTCCATACCAGGCAACATCTCAGTAAATCTCCTCTGCACCTTTCCAAAGCTTCCACATCCTTCTTCTAATGTGGTGACCAGAACTGTACACAATCCTCCAAGTGCGGACGCACCAGAGTTTTGTACATTTGCAACAAAACCTCATGGTTCTGCAACTCGATCCCTGTATTAATAAAGCTAAAACACTGTATGGCCTCATAACAACCCGGTCAACCTGGGTAGCAACTTTCAAGGATCTGTGTACATGTACACTGAGATCTCTCTGCTCATCTGCACTACCTAGACCAGTACTTCGCATTGTGGTTACTCCCACCAAAGTGCGCCACCTCACACTTCTCTGCATTAAACTCCATTTGCCACCTCTCAGCCCAGCTCTGCAGCTTATCTATGTCTCTCTGTAACCTACAAAATCCTTCGTAACTACGCACAACTCCAGCGACCTTAGTGTCGTCTGCAAATTTACTAACCCACCCTTCTACGCCCTCATCTTGGTCATTTATAAAAATGACGAAAAGCAGTGGATCCAACACCGAGATTTGCGGTACACCACTGGTAAGTGGACTCTAGGATTCACATTTCCCATCAACCACCACCCTCTGTCTTATTTCAGCAAGCCAATTACCATATCTTCCAAGTCACTATATCTTCCACAATCCCATTTCTCTGCATTTTGTACAATAGCCTACTGTGGGGAACCTTATCAAACGCCTTGCTGAAATCCATATTCACTACCTCAACCGGTTTACTCTCATCTACCTCTTTGGTCACCATCACAAAGAACTCAATAACCTTTGTGAAGCAACCCTTCCCAAAAACTTGCTGACTATCCCGAATGAAATTTTTCTTTTCTCGATGATTATGTATCCTATCTCTTATAACCTTTACCAACACTCTACCAACAACTGAAGTAAGGCTCATTGGACTATAATTATTAGGGTTGACTGTACTCCCGTTCTTGAACAGGGAAATAACATTTGCTGTCCTCCAGTCTTCTGGCACTATTCTTGTAGGCAATTACGATTTAAAGATCAATGTCAATGGCAATCTCCTCACTGGCTTCCCAGAGGATGCTAAGATAAATCACATCCGGCCCAGGGAACTTATCTATTATCACGCTCTGCAGCGTTTCTCATACCTCAATTGTGAACCTCAATCCCACCTAGTCACGTAGCCTGTATCTCAGTATTCTCAACAACATTGTCGTTTTCTCGAGTCAATGCTGTGGAATAATATTAATTTAGTGCTTCCCTATCCCCTCTGACTCCACACACAACTTCCCATTATTATCCTTAAGTTGTCCTAATCATATTCTCGTCATTCCTGTATTCCTTAAATACCCTATTGAAAGCTTTAGGGTTTACCCGGATCCTATCCGCCAACAACTTCTCATGTCTCCTCCTGTCTCTTCTGAGCTCTCTCTTTAGGTCTCTTCTGCCTACCTTGTAACCTCAGGAGCCCTAACTGAGCCTTCACATTCACCCTAACATAAGCCTTCTTCATCCTTTTGACTAGAGATTCCATTTCCTTCGTAAACCAAGGCTCCCGCGCTCTACAGCTTCCTCCCTGCCTGACAGGTGCATGCTTATCTAGGACACATAGGAGCTTTTCCTTAAATAAGCTCCACATTTCTAATGTGCCCATCCTCTGCAGTTTCCTTCCCCGTCCTATGCTTCTTAAATCTTGCCTAATCGCAACTCAGTGCCTTTCCCCAGCTTTACCTCTTGTCAAGTGGTATGCACCTATCCCTTTCTATCACTAAAGTAAACATAATAGAATTGTGATCTCTATCACCAAAGTGCTCAACTACTTCCAAGTTTAACACCTGGCCTCGCTCATTACTCAATACCAAATCTAATGTGGCTTCGCCCTTTGTTGGCCTGTCCACATACTGTGTCAGGAAACCCTCCTGCACACACTGGAAAAAAAAACTGTCCCATTTATAGTACTCGTACTATAGTGTTCCCTGTCAATATTTGGAAAGTTGAAGTACCCCATGACAACTACCCTGTCTCTCTCACTCCTATCGCGAATCATCTTTTCTATTCTTTCCTCGACATCGATAGATGTATTCGGAGGCCTATAGAAGACTCCCAACAGGGTGGCCTCTCCTATTCTGTTTCTAACATCAGGCCATGCAACCTCAGTTAACGAGTCCCAAAATATCCTTTCTGCAACTGCAAGACTGTCCTTGACCAACAATGCCAGCCCCACCCCAGCCCCCTCCCCCATCCCGCCCGGCCTCTTTTAACATCTTCTATGTTCTTCCTGAAATATCTAAATCCTGGAAACTGCAACAATCATTCCTGGGTATCGGGTCCTTTGTCCTGGTGGGTTGTTGTCTGAGAGTGGTTGATATTTTGTGTGCTGTTGTGAGTCCTAGTGGTCGTAGTAGTCTGGCTGTCAATTCAGAAATGTTCTTGATGTACGGTGACGTAGCTAATCCTTTGGGTTGTGGCACGTCCTCATTCCACTGTCTTTCCCTTAGGTATCTGTTGATGAAATTGCAGGGGTATTCGTTTTTGGAGAATACATTATAGACGCGTTCTTCTTCCTCTTTTTGAGTTCTGGTGTGCTGCGGTGTGTTGAGGCCCTTTGTGTGTGTTGGGTTGGTTCCTTTCGTAGGTCAGGACTTGGTCTGCGTGCGTGGCTTTCCTGTATACCTTTGTGGTGAATTCTCCATTCGGTGTTCTCTGTACCATCACGTCGAGGAATGGGAGTTGGTGGTCCTTTTTTTCCTCTCTCCCGAAACTGATTACTGTGAGTATGGCGTTGATGATCCGGTGTGTGTTTTCTATTTCTGAAATAGAACTAGAAAGCACACACTGGATCATCAGCGCCAAACTAACAGGAATCATATTCAGTCGAGAGGAGGAAAAGGACAACCAACTCCCATTCCGAGACGTGATGGTACTGAGCATGAGCAAAACCCACGTAGTGTACAATATCCCATGCAAGGACTGCACAAAACACTACATAGGACAAACAGGAAGACGGCTAACGATCCGTATCCATGAACACCAATTAGCCACGAAACGACACGACCAGCTATCCTTAATAACCACACACACAAATGACAAGCAACACGAGTTCGACTGGAACAACACTACTATTATAGGACAAGCCAAGCAGAGAACAGCCAGGGAATTCCTAGAGGCATGGCACTCCTTCACAGATTCTAAAAACAGACACATCGACCTGTGCCCAATATACCGGTCACTGCAGCAGACAGCTATAACTGACAACGGGAAGCGGCAGAGACAAACCACTATAAATGCCGGAGGAAACAACACAGATGCGCTTCACAGGACGCTCCCGAGCACTGAGGATGTCCCATAGACAGGGGACGAAACGTCTGCAACGCAAATTCCCAGGTCAGCAAACAGAATCACAACAACGAGCACCCGAGCTGCAAACCTTCTCACAAGCTTTCAATTTCTGTGGGATTGTAAAAAGACTGGGAAATGTAAATGTAAATTCACTTGGTGGGTTAAATGGCCTGTTTCTGTGTTGCCCATTTCCACCATTGGAACTCTGTGGAGAATTAAATTAAATCTCACAGGGGTCGGCTACCTTCCAGGTTATGCGAATTGGAGGCGGTGAGAACGCTGTGGCTGTCAGAGCTGCTCCTTTTTTGAGGCATTTCAGGTGTCAGAGCTGACTTCCACAAAATCCTGGAAGAATAATTGTTGTTTTGAACGCTATTGAATTTATTTGGAAATTTGAGAAAAAAGAATGATCAGAGCAAAACAATTAAAGAAAAACAGGAAAAAGACAAAGTTGGAGACCAGTTGGTCAGTGAGTGAGAGTGAGTGAGAGAGAGAGAGAGAGAGAGAGAGGAGACAGAAACCTACACTGCTGTTTGACGCATCTGCACAGCTGCTGCCTTTGTTATTTGTGTTCATGTATTTCGGGTATTTCAGTGCATCTCAGAAATATTAACAAACAGCAAAAGTCCCAGTTGACCATGAAGGACCTATGGAGGAGATTTCGCAGCACATAAGCAGACAATATAAAATATAAAGCATAGGCACTGCGTTAGCCTGGATCTGTGTCACTTAGAGTAGTTTTGGTGTTTCTTGGTCTGTAGACAATCAATGTGCAAAAATGGCATTTAGTAAAATGATATACTCTTTCTGTGGGATGAGCGAGTTTCCACGTTACTGATGATAACGGCTACAGTTAGTGTGTTTGATTGCATGTCCTGTCAGATCGCATAGATTAATTGGAGCAGCCGTTAGAAGCAAAGAGGAATTTCCAGGAGCAAGAGGTGTGTGATTGATGGCAGCTACAGAAAGGGAGAATAAACACAGATGCAGTCAGGGAGATGTGTTACCTCCAGGAAAGGTATTATGGTGGCGGGTAGTGCAGGAGTATCCTGTGGCTCGCTCCATCTTATGCATGTAATTTGGAAAATATAGGGGGTGATGGACTATTTGGGGAATGTCGCACAAACAACCAAATTTCAGGTACAAGACTGACTCTAATGCAATGGGGGTTATTCCAGGATCCAAGCAGTCAATTGTGATAGGGGACTCTCTCGTTAGAGGCCCAGACAGATGCTTCTGGAGCCAAGAGTGCCTGTTGCCTCACTGGTGCCAGGATCAAGCAAAACTTTGAGAGGGTGCAGAATATTCTCTAAGGGAAGCAAGACTAGCAGGAGCACATTGTATACATTGGACTAATGACAAAGGAAGGGAAAAGGATGTAATTCTGAAGGAAGAATGTAAGAGATAAGGCAGGATTTTGAAAGGATGCCGCTGAAGGTAGTTTGGACTCCTCTCGGCGTCACGAGCTAATAAGCGTAGGAACAGGAGGACAGAGCAGACGAATGCGTGGCTGAGGAGCTGGTGCAGGGGAGATGGGCTCACATTTTTGGACAATTTGAATCTTTTCTAGGGTAGAGGTGACCTGAATGAGGCCAGAAGATTGTAACTGAATTGGAATAGAAATAATATACTGTCAGGTAGATTTGCAAGAGCTGCCCAGGAATATTTTAACGAGTAAGGATGGAATGGAGGTTGCCAGGGTATGGGGCAGGGGAACGTGTGGCTAGGAAGATAGTGAGGGCAGAGATCATACTGAGATGGTACAGTTCGGAAAAGGAGCAAGTCCATTAGTCCGGACAGGCAGAAACAAGGCCGGGAATGATGTGTGACTAATACATTAAATTGCATTTATTTCTACATAGGTTGCCAGACAAGGAAGGCAGATGCACTGAGGGCATGTTTAGGACCATGGTAGTGGGACATCATAACAATTACACAGACGTGTTTCAGGGATGAACATGGCTGGCAGCTTAAACTTGCAACATAGAAATGCTGCAGGAAGGAAATGAAGGGGGACAAGGGAAAAAGGAGAATACGATTTCGATAAGTGATTACATTACGGCTACACTTAGGAAAGATATTCCAGGGAATACATTCAGGGAAACTTTCGGTGCAACTGAGAATTAAGAAAGCACTGATTACCTTATTGGGATTACACTATGCACCCTGAATAGTCATTGGCAAATTCAGAAACAAATTTATGTGGGGATCTCAGTTATTGCAAAAGTAACGGTGTGGTAATAGTAGGGAATTCTAAGTTGGTAAACGTATATTTTTGGATTGTCACATTATTATGGGTTTGAATGGAGAAGAATTTGTTAAGTGTGTCTATCAAAATTTTCTGATTGACTATGTGGATATTTCGACGAGAAAACGCGCAAAACCTGACTCCCCTTGGAAAATAAGGCAGGGCAATTCACTGAGGTGTAGTTGGGGGAGCACTTTGGAGCAGAGATTTGAATTCTCTTAATTTATAATACTGATGGAAAAGGACAGACTGAATCTAAAAGTAAAAGTTCGAAATTGGTGGACGACCTTTTGGCAAGAAATCCCAAAAGTTTATTCGAGGTAGATGTTCTCCGGTAAAGATGTTCTTTGGAAAATCGGAAGCTTTCAAAAATGAGATAATGGAAATCCAGAAAGAGTACGTTCTTGTTAGGGTGACAGGAAAGTCTGCTGGATATAAATTTTGGTTAAGAAAAACAAGGAAGCATTCGTCCGGTAAAGCCCAGTCAATCCTTAGGAGAGTATAAAGGCAGCAGGAGCATAATTAGGAGGGAAATGAGGAGGGCAGAAAGAGGACATGAGATAGCTTTAGCAAATAGGGTGAAGGAGAATCCATGGGGATTTCATAAATTAAGTGCATTAAGGTCAAAAATGTAACTAAGAACAGAATAGGACCCCACAAAGATCGGCTTGGCCACCTATGTCTCTAACTGCAGAAGATGGGGGTGATAATAAACGGTATTTTGCATCAGTGCATAATGTGGAGAAAGAGATAAACGATTTCTAATGTGGTGAAAGAAATGGTGACATCTTGAAAAATATCCATATTTCAGACCAGGATGTGTTTGATGTCAAAGAACGCATAAAGTTGGACAACCTTGTGAAACCAACAACTCTGTTGAAAGCTAGTGGTGTGATTGTTGCCCCCTTGTTGAGGTACTTGGATAATCAAAAGTCACAGGTAGGAGCCAGAAGTATAGAGTTTGGCTAATGCCGTGTCAATATTTCAGAAAGATAAGGACAAGTGAGCCAGAGATCGGTGGTGGGCAAGTTGTTGCAGGGAATTCTGAAGGACAGGATTTACAAGTACTCTTGATTTGAAAATACAAGGAGTGATTAGAAATTATCAACGCAACTTTATACCTGAGAAATCATGTCTCGCTAACTTAGTTGAGTTTTTTGAAGAATTAACGAAGACAATTGATGAGGGCAGAGTGGTGGACATGATCTACATAGAGTTCACTGAGGAATTTGACAAGGTTCCTCATGGTGGACTGATCAGCAAGGTTAGACCCCATAGAATCGTGGGAAAAATAGCTCTTTTTATACAGAACTTGCTCGAACGTAGAAGACAGAGGGTGGTGGCAGAGGGTTGCTTTTCAGACTGGAGGCCCGTGACCAAAAGTGTGCCACAAGGATTGGTTCTGTGTTTACTGCATTTTTATCATTTCTAAATGATTTAAATGTAAATATAGGAGATGTAATATAAGTTTGTAAAGTCACCATAATTAAATGTGTTGTAGGCAGGAAAGAAGTTTACCTTAGATTGCAATGGGATCGTGATCAGATGGGCCAATGGGCTGAAGCATGGTAGATGGAGTTTAATTCAGATAAAAGTGAGGAGCTGCACTTTGGAGCGGCAATTCAGGGCAGGAACTGTACACTTAATTACACGATCCTGGAGAGTGTTACTGAACAAAGAGACCTTGGAGAGCAGTTCCATTGTTCCTTGGAAGTGGGGTCTTCAGTCGATAGGATAGTGAATACGACAATCCGTATGTCCTCCTGTCTTGATTATTACATTGATGATAGTAGTTCTGAGGTCATATTGCAGCCAGTCAGGACATTGGTTCGTCAAACTTTGGAAAAATTGTGAGCAATTCTGGCGGAATGTGTGAAACATTGAAGTGTTCAGGTAAGATTTATTAGGATGTTGTCAGGGATGGAGGGTTTGAATTATACTGAGAGCCTACAGAGGTTGGGGCTGTTTTCCCTGTGGCATCAGCGGCTGAGGGGTGACCTTTTCGAGTATTATAACATCATGAAAGGCACGGATAGGCTGCATAGACAAGGTCTTTTTTTCCCTAGGGTATGGTGAGTACAGAGTTTAGACAGCACAGGATTAAGGTGAGAAAACTAGATTTAAGAGATACCTAACGGCAAATCTTTTTCATGCAAATGGAGGTGCATGTATAGAATGAAAAACTCGAGGAAATGGTGGAGGGTGGAACAATGATAACATTTAAAACCCTGACCTTGGCTAAATTAAGAGGAACGGTTGAGATAGATATGGGGATAAATGGGATTCGGTTATTATAAAATATCTGGTCGGCATGGACGAATTCGACCAATGGATCTGTTTCATTGCTTGACATCTCCAAAACTCTAACTGCGACCCGTGTGATAAGAGCAGACGAACAAATGTTTCATTGTAGATAAATATCAATACTATGACTCTCAATTCCCTTTTAGAAATCAATCCCCGTTCTTTTTTTGCAATGTTAGGGCCTTGTGCGAGGAGAAAACAGAGATGATGTTTCGAGTTCATTGACAAATGTTCAGATGGCGGTTTTCTGATGAAGAATGATTGCATTAACTCCGTTTCTTTCTCCGCAGATGATTCCACACCTGTTGAGTTTTGCTAGCTATATCTCTTTCTGTTTCAAGGTTCCAGTTTCCACAGTCTATGATTGACTTCATGAAAATGTTTGACTTCCTAACCTTCCTCTCAGAAGTAATTTTCAAAATTGTGGAACCTGAATGGACAGAAGAGGTCATTTGGTCCATCAAGCTTCTGCTATCAAAGCTAGATAAAATCTAGTCTCGTCCCAGGTAGTTATAGAATAATAGAGTCATAGAGATATACAGCAGGGAAACAGATATTTCGGTACAACCCGGCCATGCAGAGCAGATATTCCAACCCAATCTAGTCCCACCTGCCATTACCCGGCCCATATCCCTCCAAATCCTTCCTATTCATATACCGATCCAAATGTCTCTTCAATGTTGCAATTATGCCAGCCTCCACCACATCCTCTCGCTGCTCATTCCGTCCATGTACCACCCTCTGCGTGAAAAAGGTGCCCCTTAGATCTCTAAAATACACGGGCCAGCCAGGAGACGCACTGATTCTCGTTGTTTAAGTTTGTGAGGTTTCTTCCCTGAACAACCATCTCAAACACTGAATTCCGAGAACACATACCACTGTCTTGGTGAACGCCTTTACCTCAAATTCCCTCCAAACCTCTCAACTTTCATCTTAAAAAGTAGACCCACTTGGCATCTGTCAATTCCATGCCATAGTTAGACATAAAAATATTCCAATACTCTCTGGACAGAAGAATGAAGAATGTTTGATCAGTAACTTCTGATGCTTATTGGATATTATTTTTCTTTCAGTTAATTTCTTGCTGGTTTTGATTTTCGCACGGGCCAAGTGTGGCCTCTCTAACTGTACGACCCGCTGCCTGTTGGCGATGGCAACGTCGGATCTACTGTTCATTCTCACTAACATCATGCTGTGGCGATTCCATCATTTACTACCGAGGGCGTTTCCTGGACATTACCCCTGTGTGCTGTGCTATCTTTGTCCTGGCTCGTGCAGCCACAGACTGTTCCGTCTGGTTCACTGTTCTTTTCTCCTTTGATCGTTTTGTGGCCATTTGCTGCCCGAAACTGAAGAGAATATATTGGACAGAAAAAGCCTTGGCTATGGCTCTGGCTGCAACAGGCATTCTGCTCTGTTCAAAAAACATTCCCTTCTATTTTCGGTTTCAACCTGCGAGGATAATTGACAATGTTCCAAGGTTCTGCATAACAAAGCCAAGTTATTTTAGTGATCCCAGATGGCGCGGGTTTAATTGGTTTGATATCATTTTAACTCCATTAATCCCATTCGTGTTAATTCTGTTGATGAATACTCTGACAGTCAGGTATGTTTTAGTGGCCAGTCGAGTCCGCAAGATCCTAGGAGGACAGGGGAAGGAAAAGAGTCACAAAGTCGCAGAGATGGACAGTCGGAGGAAGTCAGTGATTTCCCTCTTCACCATATCCATCAGCTTTGTACTGCTGTGGTTAGTTCAAGGTGCAAATATCTTGTACTTTAGCATTAAAGAAGCACATCGTTGGAAGAGTTGGCATCTACTCCAGTTTACGTGGGCCGGAGAAATGCTGAAGGATTTCAGCAGCAGCACAAACACATTATTTTATGCAGTGACTCTGCCCAAGTTCAGAGTGAAGGTAAGGAATGCGGTGCAGCAACTAGTCACGTAAATTCTTCATTTCTGATGGAATGAGGCTGGAAGAGCGATTTGAAATGACGGACTGGCTGTGAGTGATGTGTTCAGCTGGAACATTGGGTCATCATGGACTGCCCAGTGGATGAGCGTTAAAGATGGGCAGTCAGATTCTCTGTGTCTCCCCTCCAGGAGAAGAGGGGGAGAAGCAGAAACAGTAGCCCCTGCACCATGATGATTGTCATACTCTGTCTGTTCAGCTCACAAATAAACACATTATTACAACAAGAGAAAGGCTCCAGTGATCCCCTCATCTGAATTCGTGATTGTTCCATAGTATTAGATTAGATTACGTACTGTGTGGAAACAGGCCCTTCGGCCCAACAAGTTCACACCGACCCTCCGAAGAGCAGCCCACCCAGACCCATTCTCCTACATTCACCCCTTCACCTAACACAACAGGCATTTTCGCATGACCAATTCACCTAACCTGCACATTTTCGGACTGTTGGAGGAAACTGGAGCACCCGGAGGAAACACACGCAGACATGTGGAGAATATCCAAACTCCACACACGCAGTTGCCTTAGGCGGGAGTTGAAACGGGTCTCTGGCACTGTGAGGCAACAGTGCTAACCACCGTTGTTTTTCAGAAAGGTATTGAGTCCATCTCCTATCTACTTGCCTCGCAAGGATATTGCTTTCTATCTCTGTCCCTCTGCCTCTTTCTGTCTGTCCTTGTCTATTCCTTTCTTCGTCTCTCGCACTGACCCCATCTCTGAGCTTCTAGCTCAATGTCTCTGTGTTTTACCACCTGTCTATCTGTTTGTCTGTGTCTCTGTCAGTCTCACTCACGCTCTCTATGTCTTTTTTCGCACATTGTCGGTGTCAGAAGCGCATTGTCTCAGTTGAGAACGTGCTCACTTGCATTGACTCAAAACCTTTCCTGATCCCGGCATTCAGTGATCTTTTCCCAGGAAGTGATTTTGCAAAATGCAAAGAACACAGATACAGCCAGCAATACTTTGACACATACTGTAAGTAGGTCTGATCGACTTTCCTTCCCCTGTGGCTGGGCGGGAGGTGTCTTTATGTGTTTCCCTTTCAGTGTGTCAGAGTCACTGTGTGTCTCTGTATGGGGATGCTGCATTGCCTTTTTGGGGATCTCACTCTGGGTGTGAGTATCCCTTCATTTTTGTCATTAGATAAGTCCCTGAGTGTGACACATTACGAATGGGTTATGCATCTCAATGAGTGTAAATCATTTTGTGTTTGTTGGGACGTATTTTGGCGACTTTATATTCATGTGTCTATGCAGTTAGGAATGGTATTCACTCTGTACGAGAGTGTTTATGTTGAGGTGAATGTTTTTTATGTCGGTGTATGTTACTGTGCCTGTTTGATTGTGTATCGGTGTGTGCTTTCCAAACATGCATCCGATGTGTTTCTGCCTGTGTGTTTGTGGGTTACAGTCCTATGATTGTGTGTGTGTGTGTGTGTGTGTGTGCATGCGCGCGCATGTGTGTCTGTGCACACGTGCAGACGCATGAGTGTGTGAGTGTGCCCTCTTCTGCACTCTGAATGTTTACTGTTGGTCTTGTGAGAGTGTGTGAATGTTTCTGTAGTGTTTGTGTTGGTGTGTTCCCATTTTCCAGTTTGACTGTGCTTTTGTGCGTTTGTGCAATTGTGTGAGTTTCATGTGTTCACATGTATGTGTGTTTTTGTTTGTCAGTGTGTTCCTAAATGTTACTTAGACTGTATGTTTGTTTTGGTGTGCTTCTGCATGGAAGCCATATATCTCTATTTTTGATCCAAGTATAATGGGCCAGGCCAGACCATCTCAACACATGCCAAGATGGCAGCCCAGATGCAAACTTTTTACTTGTTTTGAGCAGGTGTAGAATGTATATTCCAGGAGAGATGGAGCTGGGCAACATTCCTGGGTTTTAAAATATACGGGATTTATTTGCAGGGTACTGAATGAAACACATACAAAGAGAACAGAATATAAAATATCTTCACCTACCCGAAAAACAACAGGCTATCCCAACGTAAATATTGCCACAAATTCCTGCAACAGTCCCCATGAAAACACCCGATTTCAAAATCGGTAAAGTCAAGCACATAGTCTCACGGGGAGATGTCAGGGAGAGATTCAGCATGGAACAGATTCTTCCTTGCAACTGTTCCTTTTGCCAGCAGTCTCAAACACTGACTGCTTGCTAACACCAAGCTAAACTAAACCAAACCAGAAAAAAGCTGAGCTGGGACACTTGGCCATTCGGCTTTCATTGTAAATTTTCTTCACACGAAAGCCTTTCGTCTGAGACAGTATCTGTTCGCTGTCATGAAAGTGGCTCTACAACCGATCCAATCCAGACAGCTCAAATCCGCTGCATTTACAAACAATCTGGAAATAAAAACCAAGATCAACACAACATTGGTAAAGAAGCAGCAGCATCAACGTCCTGGCCTCCACAGTCCTCTGTGGCAACGATTTCCATCGATTAACCATCCTTTGACTGAAGAAATTCATCCTCATCCCAATTCCAAAGGTCGTGTCTTCAATCTGAGGTAGTGCCTTCAGATCCGAGTTTCTTCTACATTTGGAAACAGTTACAAGCAGAAAATGAAATGGGAGGACTCTTCACATAAGGAAGCACAATGCTGGTCTGAAGCTGCGAATGACAGTCTCTGGGACTGCTTGTAATTCGTGGAAGGAACCATGTTTCACTACTCAGCGGAAAAGCTGGTTGAGTAACCACCACCGCCATGGACATTGTTAGCAAATGCATGGAGGACTGCATATGCTGAAGGAAATCCGAATGTTCATCAAGTGTAGACCTTGGGCCAATCAGGAAATCAGCTCCCTATTGAAGACCTTCCGGGCAACATTCAACTGGGACGAGCCAGACCTACAATTCAAAACCACACATTGCCTCCTCAGTATCATCAGCGCTGCCAAGAAGGGGTCCCAGCCCACATGGGAGGCCCATACCTACCAAAGAGACTCCCGCCGCCTATGGAAAGGCCTAAAGATCATGCCATGATGCAAAATGAAACACAGCATGCTCGTGGACAAAGACACATTGCTCCCTGAGGCCCTCAATGCTTTTTCTGCTCGGTTTGAGCGGAATGTCATTCATAGTGACGTCTGCCCCACCATTCCCTGACACACCTGTTCCCTTGGTCACTTCGGCAGACGTCAGAACAAATTTACTGAGAGTGAATCCAAGGAAATCGATGGGCCTGGATGGAGACATTGGCTGTGCACTTTGATCTTGTATGGACCAACTGACAAAGGCATTCACCGACATCTTCAAACTCTCTCTCCAACAAGCTGAAGACCCCATCTTCTACAAGAAGACTACCAACATCGCCATTCGTCAGAAAGCACATACAATGTGCCAACTTGCCTTCCTACCTATTTTTGAAACATCTCCAATTTTAGTAAAAGTGCATCCACTTCCGTCCTGCAACTCCTCGTCAGATCCAACATTTCATATTTCATGTGTATAATGTACATTATGTATTGCTATGTGTTGACGCTGTTTGTGTTTGTACAAATATCGCATTGCATTAGATCCGACTGTGTTTGCATGGAATATTATCGTGCATTATACTTAAATACTGTTTGTATTGGAAATATTCGCGTCTATGTCTATATATTGATCATGCTTTTATGTAACTATGGGCTGGCATTGTAGCTGTTCCTATTTATACGTGAGTATTGTTTTAGATCATGTTGAAGTCGTGCCTTTCCTCTCATTCAATGTAAGTTCCCTAATTGGGGATGTTAGGCTGGTACAATCAGAGATTCCTGGCTGACAGATATAAGCAGGAGTTTCAGCGGTTCTGCTCACTCTAGGAACCAGCTTTGTCCGAGCAGGATCAGTGTCATGTACTATGCAAGTGTAAATACAGAGTGACTTGATGATGTGTTTACACCTTTGTGGAACTCGGGATGATATAATACATAGCTGTAGGGAGAGTGTTGAATGCTGTGAAGTGGCGTGAGTTTTCAGTGAAGGCGAAAGGGAGGGAGCTAATCACGGATTAATAGAAAAACAACGAAATGGAAAGTAATGTGGCGAAGGTTGAATATAGAACAGCAGAGACAGGCTAAATACACTGGAAAGGAAATGGTTAAGATGAGAGTGGAGGAGGATTCGAAGAAGTACATTAGTGAGTGGGCGAGTTAGAGAGCAATAGGGAGAAAATTGAATACAGAGTGAACGTTAATAGACCGGGTGCAGTGGGAAGCGATTGTGAGAAGAATAAATGGAGAGTTATGGGGACAGGATTAAACAGAGAGTAAAAGGGAGAGGGTTGAATACAAAGGAAGAGAGTGGGTTAACGACAGGAATGTAGAGAACATCAAATATAGATAGCGATCGGGTTGAGTAAAGAATACTCATGGTGGCTAAATACAGACTAATTCAGAGAAGAGTACATACAAGGTAGATAACAGAGGTGATGGGAGACATATAAAGCCACACACACATATATAGAGAGATAGAAAGACAGTGTAATCGGGAGAGATTTAAACTCTGGGAAAGAGAATGGATTGCATACAAGACAACAGTGATGATTAAATACTGGGGAATAGAGAAAGAATTAAATACAGAGTAATAGCGATGATTTCCATCTTTCGTCAGTGTTGGAGGGGAGGAGTAATGCCTTGTGATGAGTTTCCAACAAATGGTCTCATCCCATCGAATTCCCAAACGTCAAAATGTGAGGCTTGCGTTCATTCTGCCCATTGACACAATTAGTTTCCTCCCTGATGCATTGCCTCAGAAGTAACTGATCTCCACCTCTCCAAGTATGCTCCATTCCCAAATCAATTTACATTGAACCTTACACAAATTCCCACTCCTCCCATCTTTCCTTTTCCGCGTGTCTTGGCTATTTTTTCAAGTAGAACAGTGTGGACTGATATAATGCTCATCTGCTGTTCTTTTCCACACATGAGAAGGGATGAATGGACCTCTGCTGTTCCCCATTACCATCCCAAAATACGGTAAATTTCCTCATTCAATTCCTCTGTTACAGTTTCAAGAAGGGGCTTTGTTTTTATTCATTCAGGGAATGAGGGAATCGCTGGTTAGCACCATCATTTGTCGCCGATCCCAAATGACCTAGAGAGCAGGTAAGAGCTGAAAATGTGTTCCTGGAAAAGCGCAGCAGTTCAGGCAGCATCAAAGGATCAGGAGAATCGACGTTTCGGGCACAAGCCCTGAAGAAGGGCTTATTCCCAAAACGTCGATTCTCCTGCTCCTTTGATGCTACCTGACCTGCTGCGCTTTTCCAGCAATACATTTTTCAGCTCTGATCTCCACCATCTACAGTCCTCACTTTCTCCTAGAGAGCAGGTAAGTCTCAACCACATTATCCTCGGTCTGGAGTCACATGTTCTGGCCAGAGAATGACGGCAGTTTTCCTCTCTAAAGGGAATGAGTGAACTGATAACCAGTCATCATTACCCTTTTTAATTTCAGACGTTTTATTGAATTGAAATACCGCCATCTGAAGTGTTCGTTGCCCAAAACATTACCTGCGTCTCTGGATTGACAGTCCAGTGATAATTCCACGAGGCCACCATCGCCACCGGCTGAATGGCCTCCTCCGGTGTAATAGGATGGAGAAGTGGCTGATTTCCTGCAGATGCTGTAAATCAGAAAAAAAAGAAATGTATGTTCACTCAAGCAATTCATTATCCTCATCAATATACTACCCCCAATACCATTGGCTTTTATGTAATGATTTCAACTTTTTGTGAGGAACTTTGTGAAAAGTCCTCTGCAATTCCAAATGCAACACATAAACCACCTTCCCTTTATCCATTCTGTTTAAAACCTCCTCAAAAATCTTTAATAAATTAGTCAAACATGTCAATAAATTAGTCAAGCCTTTCACGATGCCCTGCTGACTCTGCTTGACCCTGTCCTCTGAATCCACCCTCATCTTCCTGTTTCCAGTTGCAAGCCCAATATCCCTCTCTTGAACAGCAAATTAGTTAACTTCAATAATAGTCTATTCCTTTCTGTCTCCAGAGTTCAAACTGAGCAATGGACAAAACATTGGGATATGACGGAGTGATGAAAGTATAAGTGGCACTGTACCTTGAAGGGAGTTAAAAGCTTGCAGAACTGCCTGATAGAACTCTGTGAGAGCTACCTGTAAGAGACGATCTTTGCACAGTGAAAAAATATCGGCACCGATCGATGGAGTAAATCTACAGAAGCGAAGGGAAGATGCGACTGCTGGCTGGTTTTAAAGTTTGATTTTTTTCTGCAAATTTTGATCGCGTGTTTATCCGAGTCAGTATTGTAGAAAGCAAGTAAATGATAGGGCAGAGAAAATAGCTGTAAGTAGTTGTTAATTAAATATTCTCTGTTAGGCTGTGAAGAATTAAGTTGTTTTCTTTTCTTCCAATGGTGAACTTTCGGGATAGTTCTTGGCATTTCGATTTTTAACAGACTACAGCTTGGGGTAAATGTTTTCTGTGTTGCTCGTTTAAATTAGTTAAGGAGCGGAGAGTTTATGTCATGTCATAACAGTTTGGGAGCTTTCGTCCGAGATTTGAACTGCTTTAGACAGATATGAATAGATTCGTGGGTACTAAGAATCCCAATAAATTTAAACAATTGCAGGTTAAATGTCTAGATCATTCTATAAAACGTAAATGATGCAATATGAAAACTTTCGTGGATTTGTGGTTGATTAGTTTAGAAGTGATAGAAATTCCTCTTAAAATTGCTAATAAAGTTGTGGGATTTTCATATTTGCCAAGAAATTTGAGAAGGAAAGAAAAAAAAAGCCACACTTATAGTATTAGCAAACAAGTTAGATATGGATTGAGCCGAGCAGAAAAGTAAAGCTAAAGGTCTAAGGGAATTAATCAAACAATTAGGTGTGTCGGCGGAAACAATTAAACTACAATTGAGGAGCAGGCAGCTAGGCAATAAACAAAGCAGGAGAAATGAAAGAGAGAAGGAGAGAGAAAATAAAGAGAGGAGAAAGAGAGCGAAAGTTCTTGGCTGAGCAAAAAGAGAATATAACAGAAGAGAGAGGGAGAGAAGAAAGGGAATGATAAAAAGTGAGAGAACTTGATCTTGAAAAATTGAGACAGAGTCAGTAAAGTCAAGTTAACAGGTTGGCGATTGAAAAAGAAAGTAGTGAAATATACATATATGTGAAGAGTCTGCTAAATTTTAATGAGAATGATGTTGAAGCCTACATTACTTCATTTGAAAAAAATGTCTGGGCAGAATGGGTGATGCGAGGATTTATGAGTAACGCCATATCAGACTAAACTGGTAGGCAGAGCAAGTGAGATGGGGGTTGAAGAGATTCTGAAGAGGTGAAACAGGCTATTTTAAGTATTGGTACCAGAAGCATATAGATAGCGGTTCAGAAACGTAAAGTAGGAAGCACGTGAAACTTATGTTGAGTTTGAAAGACATAAACATAGAAATTTAGGTAGATGGGTGCATGCTTTAAAGAAAAATAGTACCGATGAGACTAAAAGGGAGATGATTCTGCTGGGGGTCTTTAAAAATACATCATTTCCAGAGATAATAAGAATTCACGTGGAGGAAGAAAACGTTCAGGAATTGAGACTGTTCGTAAATTAGCATTTAAATACATGCTGGTGCACACGACAAGCGTTCAGCCAGAGTTTCATCCTGTGGGGGATGAAAGTTGGGACAAGGAGAGATCTTGCACTAACAAAGAGTAGGGAGCACTGGTAAGACTTTTTCAAAGGTTACAAAAAGAAGTCCAAGAGAGTGGAAAGGTGGTGTAAGGCCTCAGGTGTTTTCACTGTAGGGAGAGGGACAGAGAATGTTAAAGTGCCAGTGGTATCAGAGGGGCCAGTGGAAAAGGTATTTACACTGTCAGAAGGAAGAACACGTAAAGTCACAGTGCTGGTCATGAAGAAAGGCACTGTAGGAAAAGATGTGGTTAAAAATAAACGAAGCCAATGGCGTCAGTGAAGGTAGCAAAGGAGACACCAAGAATAGCCAAGGAGCAGCAGAAGAGTGCACAGCCTAGGCAGGGACTTGGTATGGGGTTAGCACCTGATCTCTGTAAAGAATTCACCTCTGTGGATAACATTTACTCTGAAATAACGGAGGGCAAATGGTAAGAAATTATAATTTTGAGAGATACACGAACTAACCAGTCGTTTGTCGTAAGAGATGAGCAAATTTGCATTTGTTCTGACCCTTTTAGCTGAAAGTGTGGAAAAAGAGTGGGATAGATGGATAGAATTTAGTGTTGCCCTATGTCAGATTAGGTTGGAGTGCCAATTCAAGAAGCAGCAGTGGGAGTGATTGACAGACGGTTAGTTCCAGAAAATCAGTTTGTTGTTGGGAGCGATTTAGCACAGTTCAATATGAGAGTGACACCCCCTGTTGTGAAAAAGCCAAAGGAATTCCAAGAAACCGAGGAGTTAAAACAGAAATATTCTGATATTTTCCCAAACTGTGTAATAACAAGATCCCATTATCATAAGTCACAGCACGAAACTAAATCTAAAATCAAGGTTGAAGTAGTTGAAGTTCAGTTAGCGAACATCCTGTTTTATGTCATGTTGCAGGAAAATCCTGAACAGGCAGAGGGTCAGACAGAGGAAAGACAAAATGATAACACATATATATGAAGCTGTGTACCCCGAAACGAAGGCAGTGACTATTCCTGAGGGTTATCATCTGAAAGATAGAATCCGAACACAGAAATGGAGACAACCTCCTCCGCAGGTGAGGGCAGAGGAGAAATGGGTCGAAGAGCATCAACATTGTGTTGCTGATAGCATATAGACAGGCGGTTTTAATGGGTAGTATATTAACAACTTGTAGGAGGACACCGAGGGGTACGAAAGACTCAGATTAAGCTACAGAAATATTTTGATTGGCCAGGAACGAACAAAGATGTGGTTAACATTTGCCAGATGTGTCTCACATGCTAAATATTAGCTACGCCACAGATTGTGGTAAAATTAGCATGTTTGTTGCCAACTCCCGCATTTGAAAAACATTTTATACGGGTTGTAAATAATTGTGTAGGTCCACTTCTGAGAAGTAGATCTTGTTACCATAATGGATGTGTCTACCAGATTTCTGGATTCAATCCATTACGGAGTTTCAAGGCATGAAGTGTAGTAGATGAGTTGGGATCTTTCTTCACATGGTATGGGCTAACCAAAGATATTCAGTTGGAACAAGGTAAAATTTTACTGCTAAGCTGTTTAAGGAGGTTATGGAGAGCTGAGGGAAACAGCACTTCAAATCATGTGCGTATCATCCTGAATCCCAGGGAGCTTTAAAAAAGGTGGCATCAGATCTTGAATACCATGTTGAGAACGTACTGTCAGGAATACCCGAATGACTGGGATCATGGTATCCCATCCATATTATTTACCATTAGAGATGACCGAAACGAATCTACGTGGTTCACTCCTTTCGATTAAATATTCCAGCATGAATTGAGAGGCTCTTTGAAATTCATTAAAGTAAAATTGAAATTTGTAAATCTCACACTAGTTTATGTATCGGATGTGAGGGAGAGATTAAATCCAGTTGCTGAGTTAGCTAAACAGTACCTAAACTGCTCACAGCATAAAATGAAACAGGTGGCAGATATAAGTTCTGACAATAGGACATTTGTCCGAGAGGATGACGTTTTCGTACTATTGCCAGTGATAGGAGATGCCGTCAAATCAGGTATGGTGGTCGCTATCAAAATGAGAAAAAGTTGACTCAGGAGAAATATCTAGCAATGATAACAGATAGAAATAAAGTTGTCAGGTAAGTCATGTGAGTATGTTGAAACCTTATTATACTGGAGAGAAAAAAAAAACTGGATAAATGTGTTAGTTACTGCCCTGCAAAGCGAAGAATCAAATTCAGATGGTGAGGATTTTGATGTGCCTCAAAATGCATTTTAAAATGAAGAAGTTCTTGAGGAGTGGGCCAGGTTAGGAAACTATCTGCCTTATGAGCATCGAACACAGCTGAAAGATTTCTTATGGCAGTATAAAGACATTCGTAAGAATGAGATGAGGAGGACTAATGCTATTATACATGATCTCGTCGTAGGAAAAACAGCTCCAATAAAGCAAGACCCCAATTGGCTTAATCTTTTCAAAGTCACGCAGGTCCTGAAAGAGATGGAGGCCAAGGATATCATCGAACTGAGCCAGAGAAATTTTCATTCACTGATCACCTTAGTTCCTACACCGGACCATATACAGCGATTCTGCTTGGATTATTGGAACTTCAACGCCGTTAAAATATCAAGTTTGTACGCAATACTGACTTTGGAGGACTGTATCGAGAATGTCTGAAAGCCAGTTACATCACCATGATGGACTTATTGCGTGGTTACTGGCTGGTACCTTTATCCGATATGGCGAACTAAATTTCTACATTTGTATCCCCAAATGTATGCTGTTGTGTAGTTAAAGTTCTATGATTGTGTGGTTTTGTGTGTGTGTGTGTGTGTGTGTGTGTGTTACTGTCAGCGTATTATGATGGTTCTGTTATTCGATGTGTGTGCGTCTCTGAGTGTCAGTGTTTTATTGTGGGAGTCCGAGGTGTGTCTCTGTCTAGTTGTAATCATGTTGAAGCAGATGAGTGTATTGTTCAGGCAGTGTTTTGCTGTCTGTCCGTGTATCAAGATCTTTCTGTGCCCCCAGCAGAAACACACCCACACACTCACACACAAACATACACATAGATGCAGAAACACACTCATACAGAGAAATACAGTCAAAATGAGACATAGGAACACACTGACAAACAAAAACACACATAAACGTACACACATGCAATCCACACACGGACTGATGCACAATAACACAGTCAAACTGAAATGTGTGAACACATTTCTCTATATGGATGTGACTCTCTTTGTTTCTGAGTCTCGTTCTCTGTCTATATATTTCTATGTGGTTGTGGTTCAGTAACTGTGTTTGAATGTGCTTATGTGAGTGCATAAGAAGTTTCTGTCAGTTCTTACAGGTTGGTGCGTAATGTCTCTTACTTTCAGTTTGTTCACATCTGTGTGTGGGGGGGTGTGGCTGTTATTCAGTGTCAGTGTAGGGATGTGTTCCTATATCCCAAAATGACTGAATTTCTGTGTGTGTGTGTGTGTGTGTGTGTGTGTGTGTGTGTGTGTGTGTATGTGCATTCGGCATTTACATGGATGTGTTGCTTTCTCTTAAATTTGTCTGTATTTCTGGGTGTGTGTGCATATGTATGTATACGTGTCTGTGTGCAGATTTGTTCTGATATCTCTGTATGACTGTTAAAAATCACAGAACACCAGGTTATAATCCAACAGTATTATTTGTAAGCACTAGTTGACGCATTGCTGCTCTTTCATCAGGTGGTGAAGGAGCAGCATTCAAAAAACTATTGCTTCCAAATAAACCTGTTGACCTATAACCTAGTGTTGTGTGATTTTTAACTTTGTACACCCAAGCCCAACACTGGCATCTCCAAATCATCAGAATGACTGTATTTCTTTGTGTGATGAAATGTGCGGATTCTGCCTGTCCATGGGCTTGTTCCTCTATGTTTCAGTATGTCGGTTTTTCTGGATGTGCACGCACATGTGTGAGAATGTGTGCCCCTTCTGCACTCCAATTGCATTCCTGTGTGTTGTGGGGGTGCGGGACGCTTTCAGTTGTCTGTGTGTAGATGCGTTCACATATTTCAGTTTGACTGTGTTATTGTGCGTTTGTTCATTTATGTGGGTAGCATGTGTGTACGTCTATGTTCGTTTTAGTTTGTCAATGTGTTCCTATATCTCCTATGATTATATTTCTGTGTATTGGTGTGTTTCTGCGTGTCAGTGTGTTCCTATATATCCTTTGATGATATTTCTGAGAATGGGTGTGTTTCTTCGTGTATGTGTATGAGTGTATCAGGGTGTGTGGGTGTTCCTGCATATATGTGTGTGTGAGAGAGAGAGAGTCGAAGTTTGTTTCTGTCACCCCCTGGTTGTGGTTCTGTCTTTATCTGATCCTGAAACCCCCTCTCTTGAAAAACGACAAGTGGAACCGAGAATAGGTCAAGCTGCAAATGAAGCGAACAAGACAGCAGACATAGACACATCCCTCTCTGAACCGCTCAGTCCTTTCTCTGCTCGGTTTGAGCAGAAAGCCAGTGGCGCAGTGATACCTTGCCCAACAGACCCTGCCAAACCTTTTCCCTCGCTCACTACCGCACACGTCAGCACATTCTTGCTGAGACTCAAACCAAGGAAAGTGACAGGCTTGGATGGAGTCCCTGGCCATGCACTTTAGTCCTGTATGGGCCAACTGGTGGAGGTATTCACTGACATCTTAAACCTCTCCCTCCAACAAGGTGAAGACCCTATCTCCTTCAAGAAGTCCACCACTAAGGCCATATCTAAGAAAACACATGAAACCTTGCCTTCCCAAATACTTTTGCTTCATCTGCAACAGTGCATTAACTTCCTTCCTGCAAGTCTTTCATATACACATTATGTCATGTTTTTCATGTATAATTGACATAATGTATTGCTACATGTTGGAGCTGTTTCTGACTGTACAAATATAGTTGCGTTTTATAGCTGATTGTGTTTACATGTAATATTATTGTGCATTGGAACTTAAATATTGTGAGTGTTGATGATGTTTTTATCTAAATAGTGTTGTATATTAGAAATGCTCATGTCTGTATGTATGTAAATCCTGCTCTTTTGTTGCTGTTTCTGTTCATGCATCAATGTTGCATTAGTTCTAGTTAAACTTGTGCTTTTCTTCTTCCAAACCAACAATACGTTCTCTGATCATGTGGGTCTGCTGCTGAGCTCTTTCAGCACTTTGGGATCAATTTTCAATCGCAGCGCAAGCCAGAGAGGCCACAGGACAGAGCAGCGGTAGACACGTCTTAGCAGTTGTGGGGAATGATAAAGCAGGGATATCCGGTCTCTGGTTATTGTAGAGAGTAATCACATATTATGAAATGGGGGTGGGGGTGAAGTGCAATCAGTAAAGTGCACTGGGGAAATAGAGAGGGTTGAAAACAGATAGAGACACGATTACACTCTGTAATGGAGAGATGATTCAAAGGAGAACAGTGGGGAGATGATTAAGTAGACAATATGTGAGGATTAACTGGAGATTAAAAGGGAGAGAGCTCAAACAGGAAAAGGGGAGTGTTAAAGATAGAGAAGGGAGAGAATTTAACAGAAAGCAATACGGGAGAAGTATATAAGGAATAAGAGGGATAGTCCTGATTACAGGGACACAGGGAGAGAGATAATAAAGGGGAAGCTGTCGAGAATGTAATGAGGTCAACCAGATGGATGACAGTGAAGATGAGTTCTGTGATTGATGCTGATAACCTCGTATAATCAGGGAGGCCTGGCTAACAGATTACCCAGGAGTGTCAAAGGCACTGCTCACTCTATGACCCACCTTTGTGCTAGCTGCGTCAGTGTCATGTTTGCAAGTGTAAATGCCGTGTGACCTGATGATGGATTACCTGCCTCTGTGGAACTTGAGAAGATACAACACAGAGCAGTAGGGAGACCGTTGAATACAAGGGTGTAATGTGTTTGTTCAATGAAGGGGAAAGGGGAGGAGATTTAACGCAGAGTATTGGAAAAAGAATTAAATAGAAAGAAATGAGGAGGGGTGAATACAGGATAGTGGGGCAAGGTTAGATACAGAGGAACGGAATGGGTTAAGTACGGTGTGGAGACGATTAAATGAAAAGCAACAGTGAGAGGGCTGATTTGAGGGTAATAGGGAGAAGGTTGAATACAGAGTGAAGATTAATGATTGTCATGCGTGCGGTTTAAATACAGCGGGTGAAATGGCGAGTAATTGTGAGAAGATTACATGAGAGGTTTTTGGGACAGGGTAAACAGAGAGCAACAGGGAGTGGGTTGAGTACTATGGAAGAGAGAGGGTTAACTACTGGGAAGTAGAGAAGATCAAATAAAGACAGCGATCGAGTTGATTAATGAATAGTAATAGAGGCTAAATACAGACTAATAGGAACCGGAGTAAATATTAGGTAGTGAATACAGGAGATGGAATACACATAAACACTTAAATACATGCACAGATAATGAGAGAGAGAGAGAGAGAAAGTGAAAGACAGCTTAATCAGGAGGGAATTAAACACTGGGGAAGAGAGTGGATTGCACACAGGATAATACAGGTGATTAAATACTGGGGAATAGAGAACGGATGAAATGCAGAACAATAGAGAAGATTTCCAGCTTTAGTCAGTGTTGGGTGGAGGAATATTGCCTTCTGATGAGCTACCAAATGGTCACATCCTTTCAAATTCCCAAAAGTCAACATTGAGTTTTTCTCTCACTCTGTCTATTGACACAATTAGTTACCTCCCTTTTACATTGCCTCCCAGGGTCACTTCTCTCCACCTCAACGACTATTCCGCATTGCCAATTCAATTGTCATTTAAACTCACACAAATTCCCATTCCTCACACTTTCTCTTTACCTCATGCCTTCTGTTTTTCAAGTAGAACAGTGTGGACTGACGTAATGCCCATCTGCCGTTCTCGTTCTCACATGAGGGGGGATGAAAGTCCTTCTGCTGTTCCCCTTTGCCATCGCAAAAAGGCTAAATTGCTTCCTACAAATCTTCTGAAATTAACTGATCCTAGTCTGACATACCGATAAACCAGGCCATTAAATGAGCCAAACTTCCACCTATGGTCTCCATTAGACTTCTCCCACGCTAGTGATGATCGCCTACAACTTCTTCCGTCTGGCTGAAGGTACAGAAGCCTGAACACACAAACCAGCATGTTCAGGAACAGCTTCTGCCCAGCTGTTATTAGACTGTTGTGGTTCTGTTCGCCGAGCTGGGAGTTTTTGTTGCAAACGTTTCGTCCCCTTTCTAGGTGACATCTTCAGTGCTTGGGAGCCTCCTGTGAAGCGCTTCTGTGCTGATTCCTCTGGCATTTATATTGGTTTGAAACTGCCGCTTCCGTTTGTCAGTTGCTGTCCGCTGCAGTGGCCGGTACATAGGGTCTAGGTCGATGTGTCTGTTGATAGAATTTGTGGATGAGTGCCATGCCTCTAGGAATTCCCTGGCTGTTCTCCACCTGCCCTATAATAGTGGTGTTGTCCCAATCGAATTCGTGTTGTTTGTCATCTGAGTGTATGGCTACTAGGGATAGCTGGTTGTGTCGTTTTGTGGCGAGTTGGTGTTCATGGATGCGGGTTATTAGCTGTCTTCCTGTTTGTCCTATGTAATGTTTTGTGCAGTCCTTGCATGGGATTTTGTACACGACGTTGGTTTTGCTCATTACGATTGGGACAACACCACTATTATAGGGCAGGCCAAACAGAGAACAGCCAGGGAATTCCTAGAGGCATGGCACTCATCCACAAATTCTATCAACAGACACATCGACCTAGACCCTATATACCGACCACTGCAGCGGACAGCAACTGGCAACCGGAAGCGGCAGATTCAAACCAGTATAAATGCCGGAGGAATCAGCACAGAAGCGCTTCACAGGAGGCTCCCAAGCACTGAAGATGTCACCTAGAAAGGGGACGAAACGTTTGCAACAAAAACTCCCAGCTCGGCGAACAGAACCACAACAACGAGCACCCGAGCTACAAATCTTCTCACAAACTTTGTTATTAGACTATTGAATGGACTCTCTTAACTCAAGTAATGCCTCCCAGGATCACTTCTCTCCACCTCACCTACTATTCCTCATTCCCAATCAAATTGTAATTGAACCTCGCACAAATTCTCATTCCTCACACTTCCTAACACTGATGTCTCTTGTTCACACTATGCATTGTATACTGTATGCTCTGTCAAAATATTCTCGTCTGTGCATTGTTACTTAGTATGGTCTGCCCGGACTGTTTGTTAACAAAGCTTTTTCCTGCACTTCTCTCCATTTGATAATAAATCAATCAAAGCGAATCAAATTAAACTCAGCCATTCCGATCAGGTACCGTAAATTTTCCCATTTGGCCCATATCCCTCTAAACCTTTCCTATTCATATCCCCATAGAGATTTCCCAAAGGAGAAGGTGAACAATACACCAGAAATGATGGGGACCAGAGGTTACCGAATCTTCACTGAGTTTTTGTTACTTGCATTCTTTTAATATAAACGTGGTTCGAGCTGTGAACTGAGAACTGTTTGCTGAGAATAACTCGTGGCCTTTGAGACTGCTTGGAGTAAAAGGAACAGACCAAACGATCTTTATTTGTTTGCGAAACCAGGCCTTGGGGCTAATTGTCGGATGACTCTGGCGTAAAAGGGGTTTCTGCTGAAAGAGGGACCTCGGGAAGAACGTCCTGAAGATCAACAAATCCTTTTTTTCTCAGTTCATATGACAGTAAGCGAACTGACTGTGTGGCCACGAAGTTGTTCTTCTCCTCTATCACGGAAGTCTAGAACAACAGCGGATGGGACAATCTATACCAGCAGTTACCTCTGGAGGAGCTGCCCAAGGCTCTCAAGTCTTTAGAAAAGATTACAATTTCAAGAAGTGATGGCTTTCCACCTGAGTTGTTTTCACCTCTGTGGCACTAGATTGACCTGCAGCCGCTGGGCATTTACAACAGTATGCGTCGAACACATAACCTGTGTGAATCTAACAGCAAAGTTATCATCCCTCCCATCTGCAATTCTAAGGAGGACATTAAAGACGGACGAATGGTTTCACTGCTATTTGTGGTTTCCATAATCCTCTTTGAGACGATCGCCAAATAGGTCAGGTCTGCTGTGGGATCTGTGATTCACTCCGTACAAACCTGTGCTGTACTGGGCACGATGATCTCTGAGAGTATCGCACTCCTCAGCGATGTAATTGTCGATGTATGGGATAGTGAGGTTGAAACCTCCCTTATCAGCCTGGACCATGAGACGGCCTTTGACAGGAAATTGAACAACAACACATGGTTATACGCTCCTAAATTTGCTTTGGGGACGAGCGCTGCGATTGGATTGGCCTGCTCTGCACCAACAGTGTTAGTGCATTCTTAGAAAATAGGTGGAACTCAGAAAGCTTCCCAATCAGTCCTGGAATTAGGCAGTACTGCCCATTGCCACCTTTTCTGTCTGATTATTGTCCTTGAGGTGACTGAATTCTTGTGTGATTAATTAGCTATTGCCTATCCACTGAGAACTCAATCCATTTTGATCAATTTATGTTTCAATTCCTTGCTGTTCTCTTTATTTGTACTGAGAGTTCTGAGTTTCAAAGTCAATTTCATCTTACTCCATCTTAGCAAACAATTTAAAAATGTTATTATCATTCTTCCCAAATGCAATAGTATGTTACACAAGCTGTCTCATTTTCTCCGTAAATTCTGGAGAAAGTACAAGAAATTACTTCATCTGTGCTATTGTGTCAATCCAATGCTGCGAAATGTAATAAATTAATGCATTCAATGTGCATTGTGGCTTTAGATTCTTGGGTGGTTGTGACCAGTTAAAGATCTTGATGTATTCGCTCAGTCTGTTTCTGAACAAATACCTCGCACATCATCATAAAGACGAAAGCAAAAAAAAAAGTTAGGTTTCGACAGTAACTGCATCACTTAACGCATATGTTACTGAGGATCTCATGAAAATCAACTACTAACCCGCTGTCAAAAACTCTGTCCCTACATCTGCGCGGCACGGGAGGGAAGTGTTCAATCCTGAAGACTAGGTTTCAGACGCACAACATTGTAAGAGATGCAGGATGCGATTCTGCTGCTTTTCTCTGACACTCAAATATTGTCTACTTCCCATGACCAACTTCAATTCCCTCCGAAATGAGATTGATCCCAGATTCCCAAACCTCTGTGAGGTCTGACTGAATGTTCCTTAGCAACTGGAGCATGTCTCCCCAGCTGGGAAGCAATCCCCATCCAATTGAAACCAAAAAAAAGTCATAATGTATTCAGATCATCCCAACATGAGAAACATTTCCAATAACAGAGACCTCAAAAGCCCTTCCTACTGGAACCTGCGTTTCCAGCCACACGTTCTTATGCCTCAAAAGCAATCGGAGTTACCCATGGATCATCTTTTCAATTTCTGCCCGATTTGCTAATTTCTACTTTCAGAAAGGCATTGCTTTTTCTCGTAATAATGATTGTCATGAGATCAACCAGCTGGACCTTATTGGATATGAAATCCCTGACTGGGGCTGTTAATCTTGGACAAACAGGGAGACAACTGATTCTAAAGTGTGAATGCCAGGGATATTGCCATCCTGAATACCTGATTCAGTGACAGGCTTCTGTCAAAGGCACTGAATTTGTTAACAAGTGATTACCAATGACAGGATGCCAGACTAAGAAGGGTCTTTTTGCCACCAAACAAAGTTGGTGCCAGTCTGTACCAGGACTTCGGGCTCTTCACTTTCCACACTTGCTCGCTTCCACCCTTGTCCCACCTACAGTCCACCACATCCAAAAATTGTGCTGAAGTGTTTTTTTTTTCTGAGATTTACTCAACAGGCAATGTTGCGACAATATACAATCCTGGACTCTGTCTCATCAGAACAGATGGTTCTGAGTCAGTCCGTCATTTTAGCTTTGGCCACAGCTGCCAATTGATGTTAACACTTAAGCAATTGACATGATAAATCGGGGGGAAAAAACTGGGGGCGTTGGAAGTCCACGTCTATGCGAGTGCAGCATCGATTCACCAGAATGATAGCTGGACAGCAAGGATTCAATGATGAGGGACTGAAATGACGCAAACCCAGGACTGAATTCCTCAAATTTGGAAGGGTCTGATATGAGAAAAAGTTTCAAGAGAATAATAGAAACTAATAGCATTGAATGGACCGAAAGGCTTCTTGTTGGCTCTTGATTTAGGATGAAGATAAGCATAAGTTTATCAGTGATCTGAAATCATTCCAAGACTGAAATGAATGAAAAATGCCTCATGTATGTCTACGTTATATTCCACAGACTATTTCGTGCTCATTCACTCACTAAACCTGTCCTTCTCCTGCTCAGCGTTCCTATCTCCTCCATGTCTTGTACCGTCCCATCCAACATTGTGGTGTTAACAATTGTCACACATGTTCCCTTATTTCATTCATTGATAGAAATTATTCTTTTCATTTCCAACTGCCGCCAGGACATTAACCACCTCAACTTGTCTACCCCCTCCTCTACTCCAACCTCTCACCCTCACAACTCGCAGCCCTCCAATCCCTCTGCTCCAATCCCGACCTCACCATCTAGCCAGCTGATAAAGGGGGCGCACTAGTAGTCTGGCGCACTGACCTCTATACAACTGAAGCCAGACGCCAACTCGAAGATACCTCTTCCAACCACACCCTCGACCATGACCCCACCCCACATCACAAAACCATCATCTCCCAGGCCGTGCAGAACATCATCACCTGTGGAGATCTCCCACTCACGGCATCTTACCTCATAGTCTGGGAACCCTGCACTTCCCGATTCTTCCTCTTTCCCAAGATCCACAAGCCTGACCAACCTAGCCAATCCCCTGTTTCAGCATGCTCCTGCCCCACTGAACTCATTTCTACCTACCTCGACACTGTCCCACCCTCCCCCCCAGTCCAGGAACTCCACATATACGTTCGAGACACCACCCACACCCTCCACCTCCTCCAAGACTTTCGTTTACTCGGCCCCCATCGCCTCAACTTCGCCATGGATATCCAATACCTCTATACCATGACCAGGGCCTCCAAGACTTCCGTTTCTTCCACTCCCGACGTCCCTAACAGTACCCTTACACCGACACTCTCCTTCATTTGGCCGAACTGGAGCTCAATCTTAACAATTTCTCCTTTGAATCCTCCCACTTCCTCCAGACCAAAGGGGTAGCCATGGCCCCAGCTACGCCTGTCTCTTTGTTGGCTACGCAGAATACTCAATCTTCCATAATTACACTGGCACCACTCCCCACCTCTGCCTGCATTACTTTATTGACTGTATTGATGCCACCTCGTGCTCCCGCGAGGAGGTTCAGCAATTCATCAACTTCACCAACACATTACACCCTGACCTTAAATTTACCTGGACTATCTCCGACACCTCGCACACATTCCTGGACATCTCCATCCCCATTAATGACGACCTACTTGACACCGACATTTTTTACAAACCCACCGACTCCCACAGCTACCTGGATTACAACGCTTCCCATCCTACCTCCTGCAAAAATGCCATCATGTATTCCCAATTCCTCCGCCTTTGCCGTATCTGCTCCCAAGAGGACCAGTTCCACAACAGATCACACCAGATAACCTCCTTCTTCAGAGAGTGCAATTTCCTTTCCAGCGTGGTTAACAATGCCTTCCAACACATCTCATCCACATCCCTCACCTGCACCCTTACACCCCATCCCCACAACCATAACAAGGACAGAACGCCTCTGGTGTTCACCTTCCACCCTACTAAACTTCACATAAATCAAATCATCCGCTGACATTTTCACCACCTCCAAACAGACCCCACCACCAAGGATATATTTTCCTCCCCACCTTCCGCAAAGACCATTCCCTCCGTCACTACCTGGTCAGGTCCATGTCCCCGCTACAAACCACCTTCGCATCCTGTCACCTTCCCCTGCCACCGCAGGAATTGAAAATCCTGCCGCCACACCCCTTCCCACATCTCTATGCAAGACCCTAAAGGAGCATTCCACAACTATCAAAGTTTTACGTGCAAATTCATCAATATTATTTATGGTATCTTTTGCACCGAATGTGGTCTCCTGTACATTGGGGAGACTGGACATCTCCTAGCAGAGCGCTTTAGGGAACATCTATGGGATACCTGCACCAATCAACCACACTTTCCTGTAACCCAACATTTCAACTCCCCCTCCTGTTCTGACGAAATCATGGACATCCTGGGCATCCTTCACTGCCGCTCCCTCACCATGCGACGCCTAGAGGAAAAAAGCTTCATCTTCCGCCTCAGAACACTTCAACTCCAGCGCATCATTGTGGACGTCAACAGTTTCCTCATTTCCCCTTCCCCCACCTCACCCTAGTTCCAAACTTCCATCTCAGCACTGTCCCCATGAATTGTCCTACCTGCCTATCTTACTTTCCACATATCCATTCCACCCTCCTCCCTGATCTATCACCTTCACCCTTCCCCCAGTCACCTGTTGAACTCTATGCTACTTTCTCCCCACCCTCATCCTCCTCTCATTTATCTCTCCACTCTTCCGGCACTCTGTCTGTATTCCTGATGAAGGTCTTTTGCCCGAAACGTCGGTTTTACTGCTCCTCGATACTGCTTTAACTGTTGTGCTTTTCCAGCACCACTAATCCAGAGATCATAAATGACTGTGTCTGGAGAAATGATCGTTGTGGCAATCTCCAGTACCAACCTGACAACGTGACGATGACACATTTATTCCTGTTCTCTGTTTTCTGTCCTTCTTCACTCCTCACACCATTTCCTATTTCCCCATCATTACAGGTCTCATCTCAACAAACACTTTTGCTCAAGTATTTCCAGAATATGACATTTCTGCATCCTCGTGTGTGCAAATCTGTGCCTGGCCTCAATCCAACATCTCATTTGAAAATGTCCCATCCCATTATTAGTCAGATGTTTTTGACTTCTTCTCTGTGCATGTGTAATGCACTGCAGGGAACAGAGAATGCCTCATCCCCATGTGCTGCTGCACAGATCGTATGTGTCCCAGTGTCAGCTCTGAAACATGTCCAGGACACTTGTATCCTAGTATAAAGATCTGTATTGACTGGAACTTACATAACCTTTGAGGGAATTTGTCAGAGTCTAATTTCACTTGTTTCAATTCTTGTTGAATGGGAGATGTTATATTTATTTCAGAAGCTGTATGCGTGCAAGTTGAGGAATTGTATTGCAATGTTGGATTTATCACAATTTACAATGTGTCAACTCCATTCACCAACTACAATCCATTCACAGAGCAGCCGCTGTTAACCAGGGAAGCCACATCCTAGTATTAAGGAGAACGTTTCTCAGAGATACACTCAACAACCATAATTTAATTCCCAAATGATCAAAGGCAAGGGAAGGATGAAACTGAAATAAAATGAGATTCAAATGTTGGATAGATGGTGTTGGGGTATCAATGCTGGTATACAGTGCGGCACATTGGCTCAGTGGTTAGGCCTGCTGCCTCACAGCTCTAGTGGGTGTGTCTGGGTGGGATACTCTTTGCAGGGTCGGTGTGGACTCGATGGGCCCTCTGATCTGTATCCACATTACAAGTATTCTATGATTTTATTCAACATACATTTTCCAGTGTTTGCTATTGACCGATTGAGATTTGTATCATCCGTTAAACCTCAGTTCTCAAAATACTATATGACAACTGGGAGTTCATTCACTGCTTTCACCTGCTTGTTTCAATTCGTAAATAAATGCATTGAACCACGATGTAATGTAACGGTCCCCCAGGTGATGCCTGAAGGTATAAATGAAAGGCTTTGAGATTGTATCACCGCGGTATTGAGTACAGAGAGATTGCACACACAAAGAGATTCAGACAGAAAATGACGTTTTCATTTCGTCATATGCGGAAAATATTTGACACGACCCTTCTGATTGTAACAATTCCCGGTAAGTGCCTTGCACCATTGAAGTTATGTGAATATGTGTGAGGTTTCACTGTGGGTTCATTCTGTCACTGACAATGGCACATGGGCATGTTGTGCCCAAAAGTCATACAGTGACAGGCGATCACTTATTTCGTCTCAGATTACAGTCACCCAGTGGAATTCTGATCATTACAGATTCTGCGGGAACTGCTTGGGAAATTATTCATCTCTCGTGTGAACGTTCCAGAAATCTCAATTTCACTTGGAGACTTCAGGGAATTTCGATGCAATTAAGAAAAGGAATCACTTTGGAAAAATATAAGTGGTAATATTTTATGTAAACAGTGCAAAATCATTTAGTTTGCGTTTAGTTCTGAGTTTTTAAGTAAATAAGCACTGGGCTTCTTTCTATATCTGAAGTTAATGGATAACTTGAAGTTATTTCTGTTATCACAGGAATTTGTTTTAAAAATAGCGTTGGAGGTTTGGCTGCAGGTTGCTGGCTTTGTGCACGAGTGAACCATTGTTTACTTTTGATGCTTGCACCCCAGGGTGGTATTAATGGAGCCTGAAAGATTTGCTGGACAGTTCTGGAATTTGTCATTAAGAAAGAACCCCTTAAGTGAGAAAGCATTACTTTCACTTCAATCACTTTTGTCATTTTGTTTAGTTTCTGCAAGCTCCTGGAACTGAGTGGATGATTAGATCAGTGCTCATGCGAAGGAAATTAGAGGTTTAGTAAATTCCATTACCTTGGAATGAAAATGTTGTGTTGTTCCCAGACAAAATTGTTGGGACAAGGAACATCTCCTAATAGATTGTTTAAATTGAGTAGATTGATACTCAGCTATGCGATGGCTCCAGGATGAAATTCACTATAGTTCCAGTTCAGAAATGGCAGTCGCAAGTCATTTAGCCAAATGATAGATACAGGGAATCTGGTGTGAATATTATAAGAGGGCTGTTTTCTTTGGAACGATACGGGGAGTTGTGTCTTATAGAAAACATAAAAGTCGTATCCTTTTGTTTCATTTAGGTATTGTGTTTAGATTAATGAGAATTATACACCTACTGCATGTTCATAGCCTTTGAATCTGCGTTGTCCGTGCATAGTTTGGTCTATTCTATTTTGTCATCATTTCTTTTGCAATAAACTTCTGTTTTGTTGTGGAAGCAATATTTGCAGCATTGCGTGTTTTCGATTCACCAAGCGATCACTTTGTTAAATCAAAACAAATAAGATCATGATCCATCAAGCTGAATTTCTGTCCAGGGTCTGCATTGTCCTGTAATTTAATCAGCTGGCGTTCGGACAAAAATGAGGGTACTAAACACTTTGACTAGACTACCTCCTGAGAAATTGATATACTCACCAAAAAATCAAATATATTGTGCCCAACCACATCCATCCTGATTAATTGTATGCCGCAGACCCTGATCAGACATCCACACTGAGATGCAATCCCATATTAACCATCCCAAAGTTACTACTCTCTCACTCTGCATCACAAACAAATTCCCTCAGCGCCGTCACACCTGTACTACTGGAACTACATGAGACACTGCGTGAATGTGGTTTTGTGCACCGTTCTGGTCATCACCAAGCAGTGAGGACAGAACTGCACTAAGGACAGTACAGAAGAGATTTACTAAAATGGTGTTAGGTGTTGGTGGGAGGTTTACTGAAGACGTGAGACCAACCATTTCATTCAGAAGATGATCGTGCGACTGGAATACGCTGCTCAATTTTTGTGGTGGCTTGAGGGAACCAACCTTAGCTCATTTAAAGGGAACTTGGATGTGCATCTGAAGTGTAGAAATCTTCAACAATGTGGAGAATGTGCTGGAAAGTGTGATCATTACAGGTAACACGTTTATTCAGGTGATAGTGGCATGAATGACCCCTTAAAATGAATGAATTTGGGCGGGGAGGAGTTAAATGGTCTGTGTCTTTGTTGGCTGTTTCTACCATTGGAATACTGTGGAGAATTAAATTGAACTTCAGAGGGGTCGACTACCTTCCAGGTAATCCAAATTGAAGGACATGTAGAGATTGTGGCTGGAAGAGCTGATTTTTTTTTTGCGGTATTTTAGGTGTCATAGCAGACTTTCGCAAAATCATGGAGATGCAATTATTGTTTGAAAACTGTTGAATTGTTTTGGAAATTTGGGATAAAGAAGTTTCAAAGCAACACAATTACAAAAAGGAGGCACAGAGACAAACTTAGAGATCACTGGTCAGTGAGAGAGAGAGGGAGCGAGAGAGGAAAAGCAACCTACACTGCTTTCTGACACACCAGTGAAGCTGCACAGCTGCTACATTTGCTGTTTGAGGTCATGTATTTCTGAGTATTGGATTACATCTCAGAAAAATTAACAGCGAAAATCACAACTGGACTTGGAGCGACCTGTGTGGGAGAGTTCACAGCACAGCAGCAGACAAGTGCATGGTTTTTAATAGTAATCTTGCTGACATTCTTTTCGTAAACAGTAAGTAGAGTGATTTATTTTTGATTGCAGATTTTAATGAGATCTGTTTCTTGATTAAAATGTTAAAATATAAACAATAGGCACTGCTTTAGCCTGGAGATGTGTATTTTAGAGCAGAAAGTCTGTGGTATTTTCTGTTTCTGTAGATTTTTAAGGTGCAAAAATGGCCCTTAGCAGAGTGATGTACTATTCCTGACGGATATGGGATTTTAAGGAGATCTTCCTTGTTACTGATGATTATGGCTATAGTAAATGAGTTTGGTTGTGAATGCTACCAGATCACATGGACCAGTTGGAGCAGCAATTAGAGGCAACAAGAAAATTCCAGGCGTTAGGCGCTGTGGTGGAAGGCACCTACAGGAAGGGACAAAAACCAAAATTACAGTCAGGTAGAGGAGTTACTTGCAGGTAAGGTAGGAGAATGAGATGGGTAGTGACGGAGTCTCCTGTGGCTAGCGCAATCTAGAACATACATGATGTTTTGGAAAATGCAGGGGGTGATGGACTCTTAGGGAAATGTAGCAAAAACAGCCAGGTTTCCGATGCCAAGACTGGCTCTAATGTAATGAGGAATACGTCAGATTCCAAGTGATCGATTGTGACTGGGGACTCTCGTCAGAGGCTCAAATGATGTTTCTGTGTCCACGAGTGCCTGTTGCCTCACTGGTGACAGAATCAAGGATATCTCAGAGAGGATGCAGAATTATCTCAAAGGGGAGTTGGACCAGCAGGATGAAATTGTTGACATAGGGAGGGAAAAGGACGAAATTCTGAAGGGCGAATATAAGAGGTTATGCACGAATTTAATAGCATCCAGGGGATGCAGACAATCGAAATGTGGAGCTTGTTTAAGGAACAGATATTGCGTGTCCTTGATAGGTATGTCCATGTCAGGCAGGGAAGATGTGATAAGGAAAGGGTGCCGTGGTTTACTACAGAAATTGCATCTCTTGCTAAGAAGAAGATGGAGGCAAGATGGTACAGATGAGGCGATGGAGAGTTGCAGCTCAGCAAGGAATAATTTAAAAAGGGAGTTAAGAAGAGCAAAGGGAGGACACGTGCAGTCTTTACCAAATAGAGTAAAAGAGAACCGTAAAGCTTTATATAGTTATGTGAGGAATAAAAGGATGATTAGGATAGGAATATGGACAGTCAACGACAGAAACGGGAAGTTGAGTGTGGATCCTGTAGATAATCAGAGACGTGCTAAATAAACATTTCTCATCAGTGTGCACTGGTGGGAAGGAGGATATGGTAGAGGAGAATAATGAGATACAAGATATTAGACTAGAAAGGATTGAGGTTAGTTACACACAGGTGTTACCAGTTGTAGAAGGAGTGAATGTAGGCAAGTCTGCTGGGCCGGATGGGATTTATTCAAGAATTCTCTGGGAAGTTAGGGAGGAGATATTTGAATCGTCATTGTCTACAGGTTTAGTACCTGAGGACTGGAGGATTGCAAATGTTGTGCCCTTGTTCAAGAAGGGCAGCAGAGACGATCCAGGTAATTATAGAACAGTGAGCCTGACTTCTGTTGTAGGAAAGGCTTTGGAAAGGATTATAAGAGATAAGATTTATAAACATCGAGCAAGCAACAATGTGATTTCAGGTAGTCAACATGGTTTTGTCAAGGGCAGGTCATGTCTGACAAAACTCACGGAGTTTTTAGAGAAGGTGACCGAGCATGTAAATGAGCGTAGAGCAGTTGACGTGGTATACATGGACTTCAGTCAAGCCTTTGATAAGGTTTCACATGGAAGGCTGATGGAGAAAATGCAGAGGCATGAAACTGGGGGTGATTTAGCAGTTTGGATTAAAAACTGGCTTTCTGAAAGAAGGCAGCGAGTGGTGGTTGATGGGAAATATCCAGTTACGAGTGGTGTCCCACAAGGATCGGTTTTGGGATCACTGCTGTTTGTCATTTTTATAAATGACTTAGACACAGGCACAGAAGGATGGATTAGTAAATTTACAGATGGCACTAAAGTGGATGGAGTAGTGGACAGTTTGATAGAATTTTTCAGATTGCAGAAGGACGTGGATAAAGTGCAGATTTGGGCTGAGAGGTGGCAAATGAAGTTCAATGCAGCTAAATGTGAGTCGATGCATTTTGGAAAGAATAACAGGAAGGCAGAGTACTGGGTATATGGGTAGATTCTTCGTAGTTGCCAATTCTAGAAGGAGTGAAGGTAGACAAATCTGCTGGGCCGGATGGGATTTATTCAAGGATTCTTGGAATCCATGTGCATAGATCTCTTATTTAACTATACAAAACGCTGGTGTGGCCACACTTGGAATATTGTGCACAGTTTTGGTCGCTCCATTACAGGAAGGAAGTGGAAGCATTAAGAAAGATACAGACGATATTTACCCGGATGTTGCCTGGTCTGGAGGAAAGGTCTTATGAGCAAAGGCTGAGAGATTTGGGTCTGTTCTCATTGGAAAGAAGAAGGCTAAGAGGAGATGTGATAGAGACATAAAAGATGTTCAGTGGATTAGATAGGGTAGACAGTGAAAGACTTTTTCCTAGGATGACGACGTCAGCATGTACGAGAGGGCATAACTACGAATTGAGGGTGATCGATTTAAGACTGATGAGTGGGGCATGTTCTTTACGCAGAGAGTGGTAAGGGCGTGGGATGCCCTACCTGCCAATGTAGTCAACTTCGTCACGTTGGGGAGATTTAAACATTCCTTACAAAAGCAATTGGATGATTTTGCGATAGTGTTGGGGGACGAGCTGAGAATAGTTCACATCGAGGGCCAAAGGGACTGTTCTGCGCTGTATTGTTCAATGTTCTATGTTCCATGTTATATCTGGATAACTCTCAGTGTGAAAAGCTAGTGAGTATAGGAATAGGAAGACAGGCAGATGAAAGTGTGACTGAGGAGCTGGTGCAGGAGAAATGGGCTCACATTTTCGTGTCGTTGAAATCTGTTCTGGGTAGAACTGACCTGTATGAGGCGGGCAGATTGCACCTGAATTGGAGTAGAAATTATTTACTGTCAGGGAGATTTGCGACAGCTGCTCAGAAATATTTAAAATAGTAAGGATGGATTGAGGAGTGTGAGGGAATGGGAGGCGGGAGCGTTGTTGGGGGGTGGGGTGGTATGGCCAGGGTGATATTGATGAAGGACTTAATTCTAAGACTGGTACAGTTTGGAAAATGACCAAGTCCAATAGACAGGGCAGGAAGGAACAAAGCAGAGAACTATGTGGGACTGACGAATTAGATTACATTTATTTCTATATAAGGTACTTAACCGAGAAGGCAGATGAACTGAGGTATGTTTCAGGGATGGACAGGACTGGCAGCTTGAAGTTGCAGGATAGATATCCTACAGGAAGGAAAGAAAGGGGGACAAGAGAAGAGCGGGAGTTACATTTTTGATGCATGATTGCATTACGGCTGTAGTTTCGAAGGATAATCCTGAGAATACATTCAGGGAAGCTATTTGGTTGGAACTGAGAATGAATTACCTTATTGGGATTGTCCTCCAGAGCCCTCAACAGTCAGTGAGAAATTGAGTAACAAATTTGAAAGGGGATCTCAGTTATTTGCAAGAATTATAGCGTGGAAATGGGAGGGGATTTTAATTACCAAATATAGACTGGGACTGACACATTATTAAGGGTGCTGAATGGAAAGGAATTCATTCAATGTGTATTCCAAACTTTTCTGATTCATTATATGATATATCTACTGTAGAATGTCCAAAACCTGACCATCTTTTGGGATATATGACATGGCAAGTGACTGAGGTTTGGCTGAGAAAGCACTTTAGGGCAGAGATTTGTCCGTTAATTTAATATAGTGACGGAAAAGGATAGATCGACTCTAAAAGTTAAAGTTTGAAATAGGAGGAAGGTCATTAGCCAAGAAGTTCAAAAGTCTATTGGAGGTAATTGGTCTCTGAAAAAGGGACAGCTGAAAATGGGAAGCCTTCAGAAATGAGATAACGAGCGTCCAGATAGAGTATGTTCCTGTTAGGGCAACAGGAAAGGCTGGTAGGTATAGGTTTGGTAAAGAAATGGAAGGAAACATTCGTCAGGTAGAGGTAGTAGAGGTCAAGTGAATCCTTAGAAGAGTAAACATGCAGTAGGAGTACACTAAAGAGGGAAATCAGAAGGGCAGAAAGGGGCCAAGAGATGATTTGACAAAAAGAGTTAAGGAGAATCCAAGGAGATTTCATAAATACGTTAAGGACAAAAGTGCAAATAAGGAGAGAATAGGACCCCCTCAAAGATCAGCAAGGCAGCCCATGTGTGGAAATGCAGAATACGGGGGTGATACTCAACGAGTATTTTGCATCAGTGTTTACTGTTGAGAAAGGCATGCAAGATATAGAATGTGCGAAAAATGTCCATATTCCCGAGCAGGGTGTGCTGGATGTCAAAGAACGCACAAAGTTGGATAAATCCCCAAGACTTGATCCGGTGTACTCTGGAGCTCTGTGGGAAGCTAGGGAAGTGATTTCTGGCCCCTTGTTGAGATCCTTAAATAATCAATTGTCACAGATGAAGAGCTGGAAGACTGCATTTTGGCTAATATGGTGCCACTATGTCAGAAAACTGGTGATGAAACGCCAGGGAACTATAAAACGTTGAGTATGACATCGGTGGTGGATAAGTTGTTGGAGGGACCGGATTTATATGTACTGTGTATTTGAATAGAGAAGGAGTGATCAGAGATTTTCAGCACAACGTTGCAGATTTGGATTAATATCTCACAAACTTGACTCTTTTTTTTGAAGAAGTAACGAAGAGGATTGATGCAGGGAGAGTGATAGACAAAATCCATACGGACGTCAGTGTGGAGTTTGACGATTTTCCTCATGATGGACTGCTTTGCGAGTTTATACCACATAGAAGAGAGGGAGAGCGAACTATTTCTGATGGAGAACTGGAGCGAAACTGGTAGACAGAGGGTGATGCTGGAGGGTTGATTTTCAGACCAGAGGCCGGTGATGATTGGTGTGCGACAAGAGTCGGTGCTGGGTCCACTGCTTTCCGTCAATGATATAAATGATTTCGAAGTGAATATGGGAGGAATGGTTAGCAAGTTTGTAAATATCACCAAAATGTGAAGTGCTGTAGACCGCAAAGAGGGTTACCTCAGAGAACAATGGGATCTTGGTCAGATGGGCCAATGGGCTGAAGAGTAGCAGATGGAGTTTAATTGAGATAAATATGAGATGTTGCATTTTGGAATGGCAAATTCGGGCAGGACCTGTTCTTAATGTTATGTTACTGGGGAGTATTACTGAACAAACAGTGCAGTTCCATATTTCATTGGAAGTCTTCGGTGGATAGGATAGCAAAGAAAACGTTTGGAATGTGTTCCATTATTGATCAGAGCATTGGTAAAAGGAATTGTGAGATCATGTTGCAGCTGCACAAGAGATTGGTTAGGCCACTTTTGAAAAGGTGTGTCATATTCCGGTCTCACTCCAAGAGGAAGGATGATATGAAACATGAAAGTGTTCAGAAAATATTTGCGAGCATGTTGCCAGGGATGGGGGGTTTCAGTTATACTGAGAGGCTCCATAGGCTGGGGTTGTTTTACCTGGAGCATTGGAGGCTGAGGGGTGATATTATAGAGTTTTATAAAATCATGAGGGGCATGGATAGGGCACATAGACAATGTATTTCCCTGGTGTGGAGGAGTCCAGAGATTAGAAAACATAGGTTTCGATTGAGAGGAGAAAGATTTAAAAGGTACCAAAGGAAAATGGTTTTCATGAAAGTGGTGGTGCAGGTTTAGAGTGAAAAGCTAGATAAAATGGTGAAGGCTGGTACAATTAAACATTAAAAATTCAAATGACGGGTAAATTAAGTGGATAAGTTAAGGAGGATATGGGGACATATTAGACTAGTTTATTATGGAATATCAGGTCAGCAAGGACGATTTGGACTGAGGGGTCTGTTTCCGTGCTCTACATCTCTATGATTCACTACGCACAGTAAGCTAAAAGCAGTCGAACAAATGTTTTATTTTATATCAATAAAAACACCATGAATCTCAATTCCCCGTCCTTTGTATTCAATTTTCGGGCCTTGTGCGAGGAGAAAACCAAGTTGATGTTTGAGATCCTTGACAAATGTTCAGAGGAAGTTGATCTGATGAAGAATGATTGCATTAACTCTGTTGCTCTCTCCACAGATGCTACCAAACCTGTTGAGTTTCATCAGCTGTTTCTGTTTCTGTTTCTTATTTCCTGTCTCCACAGCCTTTGATTCATTTCATGAAAAACTTTCACTTACCACAAGCAATGCTTAGAGTCATGGAACACGACTGTACTGAAGAGGTCTGTCGGTCCATCAAGCTTGTGCTATCAAAGCTAGATGAAATCTAATCACGTCCCAGGTTGTTCTCAAAGGTTGTGAGGTTTCCGCCATCAATACCCTCCCAAGTGCTGCGTTATCAGAACACCCACTCCATTCTGAGTGAAAGCATTTTCTTCAAATGCCCCCAAACATTTTACATTTCACCTTGCAAATTATGCCCCCTTTTCTGTCTGTCAGTTCCCTGCACCAGTTAGATATGATGATTTTTCAATGCTCTCTGGGAGGACACGAAGAAGTTTTGATCAGTAATTTCCGATTTGCCTTTTACCTTCTGTCTTTTGCAGTTAATTTCCTGCTGATTTTTATTCTGATTCGGCGGAATTGCGGCCTCTCTAACTGCACAACACGCTGCCTGTTGGCGATGGCAACGTCTGATATACTGTTCATTCTCACCAACATAGTGCTGTGGCGATTCCGAGTCCTTTACTTCCCAAGGTGTTTCCTGGACATCACTCCTGTGTGCAGTGCTGTCTCTGTCCTGGTTCGTGTAGCCACAGACTGTTCTGTCTGGTTCACTGTCATTTTCTCCTTTGATCGTTTTCTCGCCATTTACTGCTTGAAACTGAAGAGGAAATATTGGACAGAGCAAACCTTGGCTGTGGCTTTGACTGCAACTGGCATTTTGCTCTGTTTAAAATGTATTCCCTTCTATTTTCGGTATAAATCTGGGAAGAAAATTGATAATGTTCCGATTTACTGCATAACAAAGTCAAGTTATTATACTGATCCCAAATGGCTGGGATTTAAGTGGTTTGATATCATTTTAACTCCTTTCATCCCATTCACTTTAATTCTGTTGATGAACACGCTGACGGTCAGGTACATCTTAGTGGCCAGTGAAGTCCGCAAGAGCCTGAGGGGTCAGAGGAAGGCAGAGAGTCACAAAGACACAGAGATAGAGAGCCGGAGGAGATCGGTGATTTCCCTCTTTACTGTATCCGTCAGCTTCATACTTTTGTGGTTAGTGTACAGTGCAAACGTCTTTTATTTTAACATGAACAAAGCCAGTCGTTCGTGGAACTGGCGTCTAATCCACATTACGTTCCCTGGAGAAATGCTGAAGGATTTAAGCTGCAGCACGAACACATTAGTTTATGCTGCGACTCTGCCCAGGTTCAGGGAGAAGTTCAGGAATTCGGTGCAACAACTGGTCACGTATATTCTTCACTTAAAATGCAAAGAGGATGGAAAGAGGCTGAAGGAGTGACTCGAAATGATGGACAGCATCTAAGAGTTGTGTTCAGCTGGAACATGGTGTTTTGACGGACTGCCCTGTGGATGAGAGTTGAAGACTGTCAGGAGGGTTCTCTCCATTTCCTATGCAGGTGCGGAGTCGGGGGGCAGAAGCATTCCCTCCTGCACCAAGATGATTGTCATACTCTGTCTGTACAACTCACAATAAACACCGTATTGCAAGTGAAAGGTTCCGGGTGCTGGTGATCCCCTCATCTGAATAGGTTATTGTTACATGCACATTTATTTTTGAGAGAGTTTATTGAGTCCACCTCTTGTCGCCTCCCCTCACAGAGATATTGTTTTTTTCTCTCTCTCTCTGCCATTTTCTATATATCTTCATTCCTCTCTTCCCCTCCAGCGCAGTCACCTTCTCTCAGCTTCTTGCTCAGTTTCACTGTCTCTGTTTGTCTTGCTGTATGTGTCCCTCATTGTCTCCCTCACTCTCTCTCTCTCTCTCTCTCTCTCTACTTGTTTATGTGTTTGTCTGTCTCTCTGTCTCCCTTACTGTCTCTCCTTCTTTGTCTTTCTGTTTAGCTCTTTCTCTGTCTCTGTTACTCCCTCGCTCACTGTGCCTTTTTCTCACATTGACCATCACATACACTTGTCTCCATTTTGCGCATGCTAACTTGTATTGATCAAATCCCATCCTGATCCCTTCATTCACTGATCTTTCCCAAGGCAGTGAGTTTGCAAAATACCACGTCCGCAGCTATAGCAAGAAATCCTTTCACACATTACTTTCAGTAAGTCTGCTGAACTTTGATCATTTCCCTTTCCTCTCCCTGTGGTTCGGCGCGAGGTGTATTCGTGTGTCCACCTCTCATTGTGTGACTTCTCCGTGTGTCTGAGTGTGTGCCGAGGTTGTGAGGGGGGAAGGGGGATGGTGGGGGTGGGAATCTTCATTGCCTTAGTTGGGATCTCACTCTATGTGTGAGTGTTCCTTGGTTCTTGTCGTCCCTAAGTGTGACACATTATGAGTGTGTTTACGCATGTGAGTGTGGGTTTCCCTTTGTGTGTATTGGGAAATATTTCTGTAACTACACCTTCACGTGTTTAGTTTTTTTTTCTGAATGTTTTTCAGTCTGTATGAGAGTATTTCAGTGAAGGTGAGTGTTTTAATGTGGGTGTATGTAAGTGCGCCTGTGTGATTGTGTATCTGTGTGTGTTTTGCACATGTGCATCTGTTGTGTTTGTGCCTGTGTGCATACTGTTTGTGAGGTTACAGTCTGATGATTGTGTGGTGTTTTGTCTGTGAGTGTGTGTGTGTGTGTGTGTGTGTGTGTGTGTGTGTGTGTGTGTGTGTGTGTGTGTGTATTATTGTGGGAATGCAGGATGTGTATCTACCTCTTGTTTAAGCAGGTGACTGTGTTGTTCTGACTGCGTTTGGCTGTCTGAGCATCTTTCTGTGCTCCCAGCAGGATCTCTCTGTGCCTCTCTTGGGTATGTCTCTGTTTGTTTCTGAATATCGCTCTCTGTCTGAAACTCATTGTGGTTGTGGTTCAGTAACTGTGTTTGAATGTGGTTGTGGGCATGCATAAGAAGTTTCTGTCTGTTCTTGCAGGTTGGTATGAAATGTCTCTTACTCTGTGATCATTTAAATGTGTGGGGGGGCAGTGGGTGTGATTCTGTGTCTGTTTGGAGATGTGTTTCCATATCTCAGTGTAACTGTATTTCTTTGTGTGTAGTTATGAATACGTTAGGCATGTACATGTGTGTTTTCCTTTCTATGTCAGCATGTTTGTATTTGAGTGTTTATGTGTGTGTATGTTATTTGTTCCAATATCTCAATATGACTGCATTTCTTTGTGAGTAGATGTGTGCATGTGCTGTCTGAACATAGATGTGTTCCTATATGTCTCAGTATGTCTGTTCTTCCTTGTCTGTATGCATACACGTGTGAGTGAGTAGGTGTGCTCCCTTCTGCACTCTTATTGTGTTCCTGTGTGTGTGTGTTGTGAATGTGTGAGATTGTTTCTGTTGCCTTTGTGTAGGTGTGTTCCCATGATTCCGTTTGACGGTGTAATTGTGTGTGTTAATGTGTGCAGGTATATGTATGTATTTTGTTTGTGACCATGTTCCTATATCTCACTTTCACTGTATTTCTGTGTAAGAGTGTGAGAGTGTGTGGGTGTGTTTCTGCGTTTATGTGTGTATAAGAGAGAGAGAGAGAGTGTGTGTGTGTTTCTGTGTCCCTCTGTGTGTGGTTCTGTCTGTATCTGATCATGAGACTCCCTCTACTGACAAAGGACAAGTGAACACTTCAGCAGGTCATGGCACACCGATTGCTCTCAATGGTGCATTTCTGGCAAACTGGGAAATATCTAAATATCAGTATCTGTACCACCTGCACTCTGATAGCTGAACTGTTACTTCAGTTCAGGGACCTAAGTCTAATGAACAAAACAAGACATGGGAATATTCAGCGAAAGGCAGGATTCCAGCTCTTTTGTCCAAGTTTGAACCAAGATGCAATATGTAAATTTTGTTTTCTTGTTGAAATTGTTCGTGTGCGCACATAAATATTGTTACATATTGCATCATACGTCAATACAATGCAGGAGCGGAATGAGATCATTCGGCCCATCGAGTCAGCTCTGCCGTTTTAACATGAAGGACCGATTCTTCAATTCTGTTGTCTTGCCATCTCCTCTGAACTTATGATTCCCTTACCAATCAGGAACCCATATATATCTTGTTTTAATACATTTGGTATGGACCTGGCCAATCCTTCTCAAAACATATCAATATGGAAGCCCAGACCTTAACTTTTCTACTTGTTTCGAGCAGCTGTAAAGAGGATATTAAAGGAGTGATGGATCTAGTAAGCATTTCTCGGTTTTAAATACAATTGAAATTATTTCTTCCTGCAACAATCCCCACAATCACCCATGTCATAACGGGTCAATTCAAACAAGTATCTGACAGCAGAGATGTCAGAGAGAAATTCAACATGGAACTATTACTTCCATGTAGCTGTTCCTTTAACCAGAAGTCTGAAGAACTGACTGCTTGCAATCACCAAACCAAACTAAATCAGATCAGAGAAAAGCTGTGCTGGCAGAATTGGCCAATCCCCTGTCATTTGTTTTACTTGAAAACCTTCTCCTGAGCAGTGTCTGTTAGCTGTGACAGATCCCACCCAAGCCAGACACCTGGTACCAATGCATTTGCCAGCACTCTAAGAAAAAAAAGAAGGAAAAAATAACCTTGGTAAATGAGCAGCAGCATCACACAGTCAATGTCCTGGTCTCCACCGCCCTCTGCGTCAATGGTTTCCATGGATTAACTAACCTTTGGCTGAAGAAATTCATTCTCATTTCAGTTCCAAAGGTCGTCCCTTCATTCAGAGGCTGTGCCCTCATGTCCTAGCCTCTCTGACATATGGAAAGAGCTTTCAAGCAGAAGCTGAAATGGGAGGACTCTTTACCAAATGGAGTACAATCATGGTCTGAGGCTGGGAATGGCAGTCTCTGGACTGCTTATAATTTGTGGACTGGACCATGTTTTAAATGCTCAGCAGATTAGCTGCATGAATCAAATCCACTATCACGGACACAATTATCAAATGCTTGGAAGACTGCACATTGAAGCGTAGACCTTGGGTGAATCAGGAAATGCACTCCCAACTGAAGACTATACAGGCAACATTCAAGTTGGAAGAGCCAAAGCTATTGAAAGAATCCAGACATTACCTCCGCGAGGCCATCAGGAATGTCTGGAGGGAGTGTCTGACCACATGACTGGCCCAAACTTACCAGTCAGACTCCAGCCGCCTACAGCAATCCCTGAAGTCCATTACAGGATATAATATGAAGCAGAGCAAGATTGCAGAAAAAGACACATTGCTCGCTGAGGACGTCAATGCTTTCTCGGCTTGGTTTGAGCAGAATTACAGTGGTGCAGTGATGCCTGCCCCAACATCCCCTTATACACCTGTTCCCTCGTGCAAGGCTGCACATGGCATAAAATTCTTCTCGAGAGTCAACACACAGAATGTGACAGGCACGCATAAAGTCCCCAGCCATGCTCTTAGATATTGTACGTAACTACTGGCAAGGGTATTCACCAACATCTTCAACGTCTCCCTCCAAAACGATGAAGTCCCCATTTTCGTCAAGAAGACAACGGCCATCCCTGTACCTACGAAATCATATACAATGTCCCAATTGGCCTTCCACCTATGTTTGTGTTATCTGCAAATTTGGCAACAGTGCATTCACTTCCTTCATACGAGTCCTTCATATACACATTATGAATCGCTGTATGTTTTATCTGTTTGTCTCTGTACAAATGTTGCCGTGTATTAGAGCTGCCTTTGTTTGAATGTAATAAAATCGTGCATTGGAACTTAAGTATTGTTTGTATTCGAGATGTCAAAGTTTATATCCAAGCATTGTTGCATATGACATCTCTTCATATTATATATAAATACTGCTGTGCATTGTAGCTGTTTCTATTTATGCATCAATATTGTATAACTTCATGTTAACGAAATGCCTTTCTTCTTCCCATCAGCGATACTCACTCTGACCGCGTGGACGTCCTGCTGATCTCCACCAGCACTTTGGGATGGATCTGCGGTCCAAACGCCGGCCAAAGGGGCAGAAGCAAAGAGCAGCGACAGTCACGTGTTAGCTGCTGTGGGGAGCGATATGGCAGGGAAATCCGGTCTCTGGTTATTAGAGAGAGTAATCACATATTCTGGAAAGGGTGGTGGTGGAAGGCAATAATTAAGGAGCACTGGGGAAAGGGAGAGGGTTAACTACAGGTACAGATAGAGTTAAAAATCGTAATAGAGAGATAATTCAACAGACAATAATGCGGATAGAATAAATAGACAATATGAGAGGATGAAGCGGAGAGTAATATGGAGAGAGCTGAATGCAGGAAAAGCTGGATATTTTAAGACAGCAAAGGAAGAGGATTTAATAGAAATTAATAGGGGTTGAAGTACATCAGGAATAAGAGGGTGAGACCTGATTGAAGGGGCACAGGCAGAGAGTTTATACAGTAGGAGCTGAAGGGATTGTGGTGCGCTCAGCCAGACGAATCTCATTGAATATGAGTTCCCTGATTGGGACTGTAACCTTGTTTCAATCAGGGAGTCCAGGCTGACATATATAAACAGGAGTGTCAGTGGTTCTGCACAGTCCAGCAACCAGCTTTGTGACAGCTGGGTCAGTGTCATGTACTATGCAAGTGTAAATGCAGAGTGACTTGATTGATGGTTTACCACGTTTGTGGAACTTGAGAGGATACAATACACAGTAGTAGGGAGAGTGTGCTGTATATAGGGGAGTGTTCAGGTAAGGGTAAGGGAGGATAGTTAATGCAGAATAATTGAAAAGAACAAAGTAGAGAGTAATGGGGAGAGAGTTGGATACATTATAGCAGACACGGTGAAATGCAAGGGAACGGAGAGTAGAGAGGTTTAAATGAGGAGTAGTAGTGAGACGGCTCTATACAGTGCAACCAAGAGAAAGTTGAATACAGAGTGAAGGTTAATGATTGACATGAGTGCAGTTTAAGTAGAGCAGTGGCAATGGAGAGTAATTGTGAGAAGCTTCAAAGAAAATTATTAGGGACAGGACTAAACAGAGAGTAACAGGGAGAGGATTGAATACAAAGGAAGAGAGATGATTAATGACAGGGAAATAGCGAAGATCAAACGCAAACAGCGATAGGATCGAGTAGATAATAATCGTAGAGGCTAAATACAGACTAATAGAGAAAGGGGAAAATACAAGGTAGTGAATGGAAGGGATGGGTAGAGATAAGGGCTTATATACAGAGAGAAAGAGAGATAATGACAGAGAATTCGGGAGGGTATTAAACACCGCGGACGAGAATGGATTGCATACAAGATAATAGAGATGATTATATACTGAGCGATAGAGAAAGGATGAGATGCAGAGTAACGAAGATGATTTCCTGCTTTAATCAATGTTGGGGGGACGAGCATTGCCTTCCGATGAGCTACCAACAAATGGTCTCATTCCTTCAAAATCGCAGAAGTTAATATTGAGCCTTGCTCTCACTCTGTCCATTGGCACAGTTAGTTGCCTTCCTATTGTGTTGCCTCACATAATCACTTCTCTCCACCTCAGTGACTATTTCTCATTCCCAATCCAATTGTCATTGAACCTCACACAAATTCCCACTCCTCACAACTTTCCTTTCCCGTGTGCTTTGTCTTTTTCAAGTAGAATAGTGTGGACTGATGTAATGCCCATCTGCAGTTCTTGTCCTCACACGAGATCGGATGAATTCACTTCTGTTGTTCCTGCTTCCAATCTCAAATTGAATTAAGTTGCCTCCTCCAATTCGTCAGTTACAGTTTAAAGAAGCGGATTTGTTTTCATTCATTCCTAATTGCCCATCCCCAATTGCCTAAAGGACAGATAAATGTGAGCCACATGATGTGGATCTGGAGTCACCTGTAGTCTTGACCAGGGAATCACGGCAGTTTCACACTCTGAAGAGTATGAGTGATCCAACAACCTGTCATCATTATCCTATTTCATTTCAAAATTTTATTGAATCCAAATACTGCCATCTTCTGTGTCAGGGTCACCAGAACATTACCAGTGTCTCTGGATTGACAGCCCACAGATGATTCTACTAGGCCATCGCCTCCATATGCTAAATGGCCTTCTCCAGTGTAACAGGCTGGAGAAGGTGCCGAACAAAATCAAAAGAATTGCAAACGTTGCAAATCAGAAACAAAAACAGAAATTGCTGTTCACTCAAATAATTCCATTGTCTGCACAATATGTTCCCTCATCCCATTCTGACATCCTGTCAACTCAGCCTATTGAGTGAGGTACCTTCCATCCATGTGCACCACTAGATCGCTCCCATTGCAGTAAATATTCCAAACAACGTCTTCCATCCGGCAGAAGATCCAGAAGCCTGAACACACACACCAGCAGGTTCAGGAGCAGATACTGCACAGCCGTTATTAGACTGTTGAATGGATTCTCTTCACTCAAGCAATGCTGATCTTCCTCATGCTGATCTCGCTTGTCGGCCCTGAGCAATGTAACCTTTATGCCTTTGTTCAAAACCTTTCTTCTGTACATCCTTGCTTCGTATGGTGTACCAGTATTGCTCATAAACATAGCTTTTCTCTGCACTTCTGTTCATGCGATAATAAATCAAGCAAATTGAATCAAGTCAAACTCAGCCATGCTGACCAGATATGTTGAACAGTCCAATTTGGCCAATTTACTCTAACCCCTTGTTGTTCATATCCCCACAGAGACTTCACGAAGGATAATGTCAAGAATACACCAGAAATGATGGGTAGTAGAGGTGATAGAACCATCACTCATTTTTTGATGGTTGTATTCTTCTACTAAAATGTATTTCGAGCTGTGACCTGAGAACTATTGGCTGAAAATGACTTGTGGCCTTTGAGACAGCTTGTGGCCAAAGCAACAGACCAAGCAATATTTGTTTGTTTGTGAAGCCACGCCTTGGGATTAATGGCCTGATGAGTCTGGATTAAAAGGGATTTCTACTGACACAGTGACAACTGAGAAGAACGTCCTGAGGATCCACAAATCGTTTCTGCCAGTCTATATGACAGGGAGTGCACTGACAACGCGGCCTCCTAGTTGTTGCTGACCTCTATCAAGGAGGTCGGAGATGACAGCAGACTGGAGAATCCGCACAATCATTCTATCTGGAGGAGCTGACCAAACACTCAAGTCCTCAGAAAGGGGCACAATTTCCTGAAGTGATGGATTACCACCTGAGTTGTTTCCTCCTCTGTGGCACTTGATTGGCCTGGATCTGCTGGAAGTGTACAACAGTATGCTTCGAACAGGTAGCCTAAGTGAATCCAACAGGAAAGTTATCATCCCTCCCATCTACAATGCAGTGTAAAAGGAGAACTGACTACCGGTTTCACTGCTAAATGCAGTTTCCAGAATCCTGCCTGAGATCATTCTCAACTAGATCAGGTCTGCTGTGGAATCAATGATTCACCCCGAACAAACATGTGCTGTACTGGGCATGATGATCTCTGAGAGCCTCGCACTCCTCAGTGATATAATTGTCTAACTGTGGGATAGTGATTTTCGCAACCTGCCTTATCGGCCTGGACAAAGATAAGGACATTGACAGGAAATCACACACCAACACATGGGACGTACTCTCCAAAGTTTGCTTTGGGGACGAGACGTGCAATTGGATTGACCTCTGCTGCACCAACTGCTTTAGTGCAGTCTCAGTAAATGAGTGACAATAAGAAAGTTTCCTGAAGAGTCCTGGAATGAGACAGCGCTGCCCATTGTCAGCTTTCCTGTTTCATTATTGCGTTAGAGGTGACTGAATAATTGTTGAGATTCATTAAGATGTTTCTTATACTATACAAATTGCCGATCGACTGAGAACTAAGTCCATTTTTGACCCATTTATGAATTAATTCTTTGCTGTTCTCTTTATTTTGATGAAGGGCACTGAGTTTCAAAATCACTTCCCTGATTCTCCATCTTAATAACCAATTTGAGCATTTTATGTTCATTCTTCACAAATACATGAATATTGTTGCATAACGCTTTCTCATTTTTTCTGTAATTTTTAGAGAAAATGTAGTAAATTGATTCATGCTTACATTTGTGCTCTTTTGTCAACTCAATGCTGCGAAATGAAATAAATTCGTCCTTTCAAATTGCATTGTCGCTTTAGGTTCTTGGGCAGCTGCGAACAGTTCGCTATATTGATGTATTCTTTCAATCTATTTCTGAACATGTACCTCACATATTATCGGAAAGGTAAAATTTTGAAGAAGAAAAGGTTAGGTTTCCCACAGTAACTGCATGACTTAACGCATATGTTACTTAGGATCTCTCGAAAGTCAAAAAGCAACGTGCTGGTGAAAACATTGTGAGAAATCTATAAGGCAAAGGGGGAATATGTTTGAATCTGAAGACGAGGGTTCAGAAGCACAACATCTTAAGAGATCAGATGTAATTTGCTGCTTTTCTCTTTCACTCTCAGATTGTCTACTTCCCGTGGCGAGCTTCATTTCCCTCCTAACTGGGTTGGATCCCAAATTGCCTACCCTCTGATTGGTCAGATTAAATATTCTCCAACAACAGTGGCATGTCTACCCAGCTCGATAGCAATCCCTATCCAATTAAACAAAACAAACACAATGTCTTCAGATCGCCCAGCCTGAGGTTAACTTCCAATAATTGAGATGTCAAAAGCCCTTCCTCCTCAAACCAATGTTTCCAGCCACACTTTGTTTGGTCTAATGAGCACTCAGAATTACACATGGATCAGTTTTTCAATTTCTTCCCTGATTTGCTTATTCTAATTTCAGAAACTTATTGTTACTTCTCCTGGTAATGATTGTCATGAGGTCGGTCAGATGGATCTTATCAGATATGACATCCCTGTTTGGGTCTGTTAATTTGTGCCAATCAGGGAGACCCAGCTGATTCTAAAGTTTGAATGTCAGGGATATTGAGATGCTGAATACCTGACTCACTGAGAGTTCACTGTCAAATGCTATGCACATGTATATAATTGGTTACTGATGACGGGATGACAGGCTCTGAACGGTTATTTCACTACAGAACATTGTTGGTGCCAATGTGGACCAGGATCTCTGGCTGTTCACTTTCCACATTTTCTCTCTCCCACCCCTGTCGCATCGACAGTCCAGTCCTCTTCCAAAAATGAGTTGACATTGTTCTTAAATGTCCTTGACCCTGGGTACTATTGAGGCAAATTTCCATCCTTAATTCTGTCATATTAGCACTGATGCCTCTGAAAGAATCACTCAGTAATTTTAGGTTTTCCCACTTCTGTCACTTGATATTAACGCAGATTCGCTTGAATTTATAGAAGGGAAACAACAATTGAGTGGCGACTGGGAAGTCCAAGTCCTTTTGATTGCAGCATCGATTAACCAACATGATAGTTGGCGAGCCAGAGTTCAAAGGTGAGGGAATAAAATAACGCAAACAATGGGTTGTATTCCTGGATTTCAGATGTATTTGAGGGTTGTAATTTTTTCAAGAAACTAATGGAAGCCTTTGGTACTGAATGGACTGAATGAATTCTTATTCACTCTTTATTTCGGACATGGAGATATTTATTGAGTCATGAAATCTTTCCAAAGCTGGAATGAAGGGAGAATGCCTCTCATTTCTCCACAATATGTTGCTCAGGCTATGTCTTACTCATAGTGAACCTGCCCTTCCTCTTTTCAGCATTACCATGTCTTCCTTATCTTTTACTGGCTAACCTAACATTGTGAAATCAGCAAACATAAGACACGGTCCCAAAATGTCAGTCACTGGTAGAGATTATAAATACTGTAATTCAAGTAATGATCCAAAAATATCAGCCTGAGAACATGAAAATGAAATGTTGTTTCCACTCTATTTTCTCTCCTTTACCAGTCTTTAAACAAGGACACATTCCCACATCACTACAGGACTAGACTGAAGCTCTCATCCTACATAATGCCACAGAGGTCTTGCTGCAGTTATAGAAATCCCTTTTCAGATCTCACTTGAAGTACTGTAAGCAGAGCCAGCCACCATCACCTTCGGAAGGATACATTGGCCATGGAAGGTGTACAGTGTAGATTTGCAAGAATGATGCCTGGACTTCAGAGATTTAGTTATGAGGTGGAACTGTGCCAATCATTCCTTGTTTCTCTCGAAATTCGGAGACAGAGTGGATAACAATAAAGGATTTCCACTATTTGAGGATTCTCGAACAAAGGGACATCGTCGGAGAATTCGAACCAGTTTGTCAAGGAGAGATGTTAGGAAGCACCCACATACTGAAAAACTGGCGGAGGTTTGTAACTCTCTTGCACAAACGTCATGAATGTTGCATCAGTAGTCCTATTGTTCTTTGTTAAACCAGATCTCTATCTGTATTTGATCTTCTCTCTTCCTCTGCATTTAAATACTTCTGTCTTCCATTTATTCAAGCCTATCATGATTACTCTCTATTGAACCTGTTCTGTATAAACCGCACACATGACAATCTTTAACACGATCTCTTTATTCAACTTTCTTCTTATTGCTGGCGAATTCGGCCTCTCTTGAGGACTCTTCAATTATCCACTCCATGCTGTGTTTAACCCGTTCCTTTTATTGTATTTGACGTCTCACAGCTGTTCTGTATTCAACCCACTCATCATCATTTTCTGTTCAGCTCTTCCTCTACTCCTCTGTATTAACTACCCTCTCTGCCCCTTAATGTAATGCTCACGCTGCTCCCGTGTATTCAAAATTATCTCTATTACTCTGTATTAAATCTTGTCACCTTCCACAATCCTCAAGTCACATGGCATTTACACTTGCATAGTACATGACACTGACCCAGCGATCAGAAAGCTGGTTCCTGGAGCTGAAAACAACTCAGGTGGTAGCCATCACTTCTGTAAATTGTGCTCTTTTCTAAGGACTTTACAGCCTTGTGCAGCTCCTCCACAAGGAACTGCTGGTGCAGAGTCACCGGTCTGCTGTTATCTAAGACCTCCGTGACAGAGGAGGAGAACAACTGGGACGCAGCACTGTCTGTGTGCTTTATATCATACGGACTGGCATAAAAGCAATTGTTGATCTTTAGGGCTTTGTTCCTGGTGGTCGCTGTGTCAGTGGAAGCCCTTTTACTCCAGACACATCTGACAATTAGACCCAAGGCCTGGCTTCACAAACAAATAAAAATTATTTGGTATGTTCCTTTTATCACAAGCTGTCTTAAGGGGCACAATTTATTCTCAGCAAAGTTCCCAGTTCCCAGAAATTTTAGAGTCTGGACGGCCATCTTGAAATGTTTGGAAATGGTCTGGCCTGATCCATAGCAAATGCATTTAAAATAGAGAAAGCTGAGTCCCTGAATGGTCAGGGAATCAAAAGTTATGGGGAGAAGGGAGGAGTTTAGAATTGAAAAACGCATCCTTCATGACAAAATGGCAGAGTTGACTCGATGGGCTAAATGGTCGAATTCCGCTCCTCCATTGTATAGTCTACGTTCCAATATGTACAATATTTAGATTTAGACACGAACAGCACCAACATGGAAACAATATTTATATAGTTCATTATTATTTCAAACATGGACAGAAGAACTGGAATCCTGGCTTTCACTGAATACTCCCCTGTCTTTTTCCATTCATTAGGCTTAGGTCCTTGAACTGAAGTAGCAGTTCAGCTATAAGGGTGCAAGAGGTGTAGGTACTGATATTTAGATATTTCCCAGCTTCCCAGAAATGCATCATTGAGAGCAATCTGTGCACACCCACACACACAAATACAGTCAAAGTGAGAAACAGGAATACACTGCCAAACAAAGGCACACATTATGGTATACACACACGCACAACAATACAGTGATACTGAAATGTGGGATCACACCAACACAAAGGCTACAAGAACATTCCCACATCCTCACAGCACACAGAGGAATAAAATCAATCAGAGTGCAGAAGGGCATACGCCCACTCACAAGTGCACGTGCGTGCACACACACACTCCCAGAAAAACAGACGCACTAAGATATATAGGAAGACACTTATGTACGGACTGAATGCACACATATTCACACACAAAGAAATGCAATCATACTGAGATATTGGATGAAACTAACACAGGCTCACGTACACAAATTCATGCGCGCACGCGCACGCGCACACACACACACACACACACACAGTCATAGGAGGGAATCCCCACAAACATCATAAACACATGCAGAAACACATGCAGAAACACAACAGATGCGCATGTGCAAAACACACAGATACACAATCATACAGGCACAGTCACATACACCGATGTAAAAAAAACTCACCTTCACAGAAACATTCTCATACAGAGTGATTAACATTCCCAAACACATAACCACATGAATGTGAAATCATTCAAATACTTCCCAGTATACACAAAGGGAAACCCACATACAGATACATAAACACACTCAGAATGTGTCACACTCAGGGGTGACAAATCCGAGGGATACACACCCACAAGTGAGATTCCCACAAAGGAAATGAAGCATCCCTTCACACACGCAGGCACACAGAGACCCTCACACACCAAAAGAGAAACACATGAACACACCTCCACGCCCAGTCAAAGGGAGAAGAAATGCAGGTGATCAAGTCCAGCAGACTAACTACAGCGATGTTGCTATATTTGTGCACTTTGCATTTTGCAATCTGACTGACTGGGAAAAAATTAGTAAATGAAGGGATCAGAAAGTGATTTGAGACAATGCAAGTGAACATGTGCTAAACTGAGACAACAGGTTTCTGACATGGTCAATGTGAGAAAAAGTCAGAGGAAGAGAGAGAAAGGGATAGACAGAGACAAAGAAGGGCAGACAAATAAATGAACAGGTAAAGAGATAGAAAATTCTATACAGAAAGGGAGGGACACACAGAGCGAGACAATCCGAGAGGGGGGAAAGGAGAGACAGAGAGAGAAAGGTGGCGGTTGGGGGGTATAGAGAGAGAGCGAGTTAAATAGTCTGAGCAAGAAATTGAGAGATGGGGATAGCATGCGAAAGGAAAAGAGCTACAATGATAGACAGAAAGAGAAAGAGAAAACAATTTTTTGCGACGGATTTACACAGGAGGTGGCCTCAATCAACTCTCTCAAAACCAAACGTGCATCTCCAATAACCAACTCAGATGAGGGGATCACCACAACCCGGAGCATTTCCCGTGTTGTAATAAAGTGCTTATTGTGAGCTGAACAGAGAGAGTCTGACGGTTACCATGGTGCAGTAGGGAATGTTTCTGCCCCTCCTCTTTCTCCGTTGTGGGGGAAATGCAGAGACCCTTTCTGCTGACATTGAACACACATCGACAGGGCAATCCGTGAAGACCCAATGTTCCAGCTGAATCCATCATTCACAGCCAGTCTGTCATTTCAAATTCACTCCTCAAGCCTCTTTCCATCCTCTTTTCATCATACGTGAAGAATTACATGACCAGTTGGTGCACCGCATTCCTAAACTTCGTTCTGAACTTTGGAAGAGTCACTGCATAAAATAATGTGTTCGTGCTGCAGCTGAAATGCTTCAGCATTTCTCTGGCCCACGTAAACTGGATTAGACGCCAATTCCACCAACGTTGTGTTTCGTTAATGCTAAAGTATAAGATGTTTGCACCCTGCAAAAGTATAAAGCCGATGGATATGATTAAGAGGCAAATCTAAGACTTCCTTCGGCTCTCCATCTCTGTGTCTTTGTGACTGTCTCCCTTCCTCTGACCCTCAAGGTATTGCGGACTCGAACGGCCACTAAAATGTACCTCACCGTCAGAGTGTTCATCAACAAAATTAACACGAATGGAACGAAAGGAGTTGAAATGTTATCAAACCAGTTTAATCCCAACCATCTGTAATCATTAAAAAAACTTGACGTTGTTCGGCAATGCCATGGAATATTGTCAATAATCCTTCAAGTTTCAAACTTAAAGTAGAAGGGAATGCTTTTTGAACAGAGCAGAATGCCAGTTATAGCTAAAAGCACAGCCAAGGCTTTCTCTGTCCAATATTTCCTCTTCAGTTTCAAGCAGAAAATTGCCACAAAACGACCAAATGAAAAAAGGACAGTGAACCAAACATGACAGTCTGTGGCTGCACGAACCAGAACAAAGATAGCACTGCACACAGGGTTATGTCCGGGAAACACCCTCGGTATTAAAGTTCATTCAATCGCCACAGCAGACTGTTAGTGAGAATGAACAGGAGATCCGACATTGCCATCGCCAACAGGCAACGCGTTGTGCAGTTAGAGAGGCCACACTTTCCCCGTGTGAGAATCAAAATCAGCAGGAAGTTAACTGAAAGAGACAGAATGTAAAATACAAAACGGAAATTAGTGACCAAACATTCTCTGCGTCTGCTCAGAGAGCCATGGAAGATCTTCAACTCTAACTGGGACAGGGAATGCACAGATGGCACAGAGGCATATGTTTTAAGTTGAAAGGTATGAGGTTTTCCGGGGATTCAGGAAAAAGCTTTTACGCAGAGAGTGGTGAGGGTTCTGGTGATTCTGTGCTTGGAACGACAGTTGAGACAAGAAACTTCACAACCTTGTCAAAAATTATGTGTGACAGGATTGCATTTCATCCAGCTTCGATAGCACACGCTTGGTGGAACGACTGACCTCTTCTGTACAATCAGTTTCAATGATTCTGAAAAGTTCCTCTGACAGGTAGATTGGGAAATGAAACATCTTCATGCAATAAATCAAATGCCGTGGATAAAGGAAATATGAAACAGAAACAGAAATAGCTGGCAAAACTCAACAAGTATGGTAGCATCTGTGGAGAGAGAAATAGAGTTAATGCAATCATTCTTCATCACAGCAACTTTGTCTGAACATTTGTCAAGGTGCTCAAAGCATCAACTCGGTTTTCTCCACAGATAAGTTTCTTCGTTGCAAACAAATGTCAGGGATGTATTTCCAAAAGGGAATTGAGATTCATAGGTTGATAGTTACCTACACTGAAACATTCGTTCGACAGCTCTTACCATACTGGGCGTAGTTAGGCTTATACAGATGTAGTGCACAGAAACATTGGCCGAAACTGTCCATGCCCACTAGATATTCCATTGTAATCTAGTCCAAATTGGCCCCATATCGCTCAACATCATTCCAATTAAATATACCCCTCCAGTTGACTTTTAGATATTGTAACTGTACCAGCATTCATTATTTCCTCTTGTAGCTCATTTCATAGATGCGACACCATTTGCATGAAAATCATTTTCCATTAGGTTACGTTCAAATCTTTTCCCTCCCATCCTAAATCTATGCTCTCTACCTCTGGACTTCCCCACCCTCAGTGAACAGGCCTTGCCTATTTACCCTATCCATGACCCTCAGGATTTTATAAACCTCTATAAGGTAACCCCTCAGTCTCTGATGTTCCATGGAAAACGACCCCAATGTATTCAGTCTCTCCCTACAATTCTAATCCTCCAAACACGGCAACATACATGTCCATCTTTTCTGAACCCTTTCATGAACCCTTTCATGTTTCACACCACCGTTCCTTTTGAAGTGAGAACAGAATTGCACACATTTTCCGAAAGTAGCCAAGACAATGTCTGGTACAGGTACAGCATGACCTCACAACTTCTATAATCAATGCTCTGACCAATAGTGGAGCACATACCAAACTCCTTCTACTTATCCTATCGACCTGAGAAGCCACCTTCAAGGAACTATGAAACTGCACTGCGAGGTCTCCTTATTCAGGAACATTCCCCAGGTCGTGCTGATTTTCCATTCCATCATTGAGCAACTCATATTTACATAAATTAAACTGCATTTGCAACTCCTTGACCCTTTGGCCAATCTAAACAAGATCCAATTGCAATCTGAGATAAACATAGAACATAAAACAATTCTGTGCAGAACAGGCCCTTCAGCCCTTGATGTTGTGCTGACCTGTGAACTAGTCTAAGCCTATCCTTCTACACTCTCCCTTCATCATCAATATGCTCATCCAAAGATTGTTTAAAACTCACTAATGTTGCTGAGCATTGGCAGGTAGGGCATTCCACGCCCTGACCACTCTCTGAGTAAAGAACCTGCCTCTGACATCTATCTAAAAACTATCACCCCTCAATTTGTAGTTATGACCCTGACGTCATCATTCTAAGAAAAAGTCTTTCACTTTCCATCCCATCTAATCCTCCGATCATCTTGTATGTCTCTATCAAATCCACACTTAACCTTCTTCTTTCCAATGAAAGCAGACACAATTCTCTCAGCTTTCTCTCCAGACCAGGCAACATCCTGGTAAATGTCCTCTGGCCTTTTCCAATGCTTCCACATCCTACTTGGAATGGGACGACCATACTGTGTACAATATTCCAACTGCGGTTGCACGAGCACGTTGAATACTTCCAGCATTGCATTATGGCTCCGGAACTCAATCCATCTCCCAATAACATCGAACACAACACATGCATTCTTAACAGCACCTTCAGAGATCTGTAGACATGAACTCCAAGATCCGACTGCACAGCCACACTACCAATGCTCTTTCCATTCACCCAGTATTCTTCCTTCCTGTTATTCTTCCCAAGGTGAATCACATCACATTTATCTACATGGAATTCCATTTAACATTTCAGCCCAGTTCTGCATTTTGTCCAATTCCCCCACAACCTGCAACATTAGAACATAGAACAACATAGAACATAGAACAATACAGCACAGAACAGGCCCTTCGGCCCACGATGTTGTGCCGAACATCTATCCTAGATTAAGCACCCATCCATGTACCTATCCAATTGCCGCTTAAAGGTCGCCAATGATTCTGACTCTACCACTCCCACGGACAGCGCATTCCATGTCCCCACCACTCTCTGGGTAAAGAACCCACCCCTGACATCTCCCCTATACCTTCCACCCTTCACCTAAAATTTATGTGCCCTTGTAATTTGTGGGCGGCACGGTGGCACAGTGGTTAGCACTGCTGCCTCACAGCGCCTGTAGACCCGGGTTCAATTCCCGACTCAGGCGACTGACTGTGTGGAGTTTGCACGTTCTCCCCGTGTCTGCGTGGGTTTCCTCCGGGTGCTCCGGTTTCCTCCCACAGTCCAAAGATGTGCGGGTCAGGTGAATTGGCCAAGCTAAATTGCCCGTAGTGTTAGGTAAGGGGTAAATGTAGGGGTATGGGTGGGTTGCGCTTCGGCGGGTCGGTGTGGACTTGTTGGGCCGAAGGGCCTGTTTCCACACTGTAAGTCTAATCTAATACTCTGTTGTACCCGGGGCAAAAGTTTCTGACTGTCTACTCTATCTATTCCTCTGATCATCTTATAAACCTCGATCAAGTCACCCCTCATCCTTCGCCGTTCCAACAAGAAAAGGCCGAGAACTCTCAACCTGTCCTCGTACGACCTATTCTCCATTCCAGGCAACATCCTGGTAAATCTTCTCTGCACCCTCTCCAAAGCTTCCACATCTTTCCTAAAGTGAGGCGACCAGAACTGCACACAGTACTCCAAATGTGGCCTAACCAAAGTCCTGTACAGCTGCAACATCACTTCACGACTCTTGAATTCAATCCCTCTGCTAATGAACGCTAATACACCATAGGCCTTCTTACAAGCTCTATCCACCTGAGTGGCAACTTTCAAAGACCTATTTACATAGACCCCAAGATCCCTCTGTTCCTCCACCTGACTAAGAACTTTACCGTTAACCCTGTATTCCGCATTCTTATTTGTTCTTCCAAAATGGACAACCTCACACTTGGCAGGGTTGAACTCCATCTGCCAATCCTCAGCCCAGCTCTGCATCGTATCTAAGTCCATTCTTCCACTCCATCTGCTATTCCACCGACTTTAGTGTCATTTGAAAATTTACCAGTCCATCCATCTATGCTGGCGTCTAAGTCAATTATAAAAATGACAAACTGCAGTGGTCCCAAAATAGATCCTTGTGGCACAGTAATACTAACAGCACTCCAGGCTGGATACTTCCCATCAACCATCACTCGCTTGTTCCAGAAAGCTAGATTCTAATTTGAACTGCTACATTACCATTAATCCTACGCCTCCGCATTTTCTTCAACAGCCTACAATGTGCAACCTTATCAAAGACCTTATTAACGTCCATGTGCACCACATCAACTGCCCGAAGCTGCTTGGTCACCATCTCAAAAACTCCATGAGGTTTGTGAGACATGAACTGCCCTTGACGAAACCATGTTGACGATCTAAAATCAAATTGTTGCTTACTAGATGACTGTAAATCCTATCTCTCATATTGTTTTCCAAACCTTTTCCAACAATAGACGTCATGCTCACTGGTCTATTATTACCTGGGTCTTCTCTACTGCCCTTCTTGAACATGGTCACAACATTTGCCATCCTACAGTCGTCTTATACTAAAGCTGTAGACAATGCGAAACAAACATCAAAGCCAAAGGCTCCAACACCTCCTCCCTAAGTTTCCAGAGTATCCCTGGATAAATCCCATCTAGCCCAGGGGCATTGTCTATTTTCACTCCCTCCAGAATTGATAACACTTCTTCCTTACTAACCTCGATCCTTTCTAGTCTAATATCTCGTACTTCATTCTTCTCCACAATATTCTCCTTTTCCTGAATTTACAACAATGAGGAATATTCATTCCGCACCTCTCAGACCTCCACAGGGTCCACACACAACTTGCCACTATGTCTTTGACTGCCCTATTCCTACAGCAGTCTCTTTTTATTCCTCGCATACCTAAAGTGTTCTCTTTCAATTTATCTGTTAAAGACTACTCATGTCCTCTCTTTGTTCTTCTTAAATCTCTCTTTAAGACCTTCCCAGCAAATCTTTAAGTTTCCATCGCCTCATGTGAACCATCTCATGTCATAGTCACATAAGCCTCCTTCTGCTTAACAGGAGATGCAATTTATGTGCTTAACCATGGTTTCCTTATGTTATCACCTCCTACCTGCCTGACAGGGACATATCTACCAAGGACATGCAATATCCGTTCTTTAAACCAGATCCACATTTCGATTGTGCCCATCCCCTGCATTTTGCTATCCCAATCCTATGTATCCTATTTCCTGCCTAATCACATTATAATTGCCCTTCCCACATCGATAACTCTTGTCGTATGGCATGCACCTATCCCTATGTGTGTGGCATGCACCTACATGATTTTCCATGTACAAAGCCATGTTGAAATCTATAATCAGACCTTGCCTATCCAAATATAGGGAACATACAAGTCCTGTCCCTCGGGGATCCCCTTAACAACTTGTCCACCATCCATGTTAGACTTACCTGGCTAATATTCCGTGGCATGTCCTTACGACTTATCTTAAATCGCGCCAACACATTGGCCAAGCTCCAGTCTTCTGATACCTTACCTGTGACGACTGATCACCCAAGTCTCTCAACAAGGGGCCAATACTCACTTCCCTATTTTCCGACAGGGTTCTTGGGTTCACCAGATCAGGTCCCGGAGATTTATGAAACTTCAAGCGTTCTTTAATATCCTACATCCAGCTCTGGAATATGGACATTTTATCAACACGTCGCCAATTATTTCCCAACATGCTACATCTTACGTGTCTTTCACCACAGCAATCACTGATGAAAAATATTGGTTTATGACCTCCCCAGTCTCATGTAGTTCCACACATAGACTGCCTTACTAAATTTTGAGGAGTCTTTTTTCACTTCTTCGTTGCCCTTTCATCCTTAGTGTAATCAGGAATTCTATTTGGATTCTCCAGAACCCTAATTGACAAAGTTATCTCATGATTCCTTATTGTCCTACTGATTTCCCTCTTAAGTATACTCCTACTGCCTTTTTAGTCTGCTAAGGATTCATTTCATGTCTGCTGTCTATTTACCCATGCCTGACATACGTTCCTTTCCTTTTATTAACCAAAACTTATACCCACCAGCCTTTACTGTCACCCTAACAGGAGCATATTGTCGCGAAACTCTAATTGTCTCATTTTTGACCGTTTCCCATTTTCCACCTGTCCCTTTACTTGAGAACATCCATCTCCAATAAACTTTTGAAAGCTCTTGCCAGATGTCCTTCCTCAAATTTAGCTACTGATGATGTTACCTAGACAGGAAATAAAACGTCTGGATATCAAACCTACAGCTCAGCGAGCAAACCTAAACATCAACCTGAGCTACAAACCTTCACAAACCTTGTTCAAACAATCTCTTTGGAGCGCTGTTTTGTGTCCCAAAACTTCCTTCTGGGACCAATACAACACTCTCATTCCAAGACAATGTGATTCACTAAAACTCCCATTTGTTTTGCATGAGCACAGATCTCTGCATCCACTCAGTTCCAGGTTCTTACAGGAGCTAAAATAAATGACAAAAATGATTGAAGGGAAAGTCATGCTTTCTCAGTTGTGTGTTTCCTCCTTAACCGCAAATTCCAGAACTCTCAAACAATTCTTTCAGGCTCCATTAATATCATGCTGGACGGCAAGGATCAAGAATAAAGGAAGGTTCACTCGTGCACAAAGCTATTCATCCAAAACTTTAAAACAATGTTTAAAACAAATTGCTGTGATTACACAAATAACTCCAAGTTAACCATTCACTTCAGATGCACAGAGAGTCCCACCGCTGATTCCCTCAAAACCAGAAACAAACTCGAATGATTTTGCCCTCTCGATATAAAAATGCTACTAATTATATTTTTCCAAAGGGTTTCCTTTTCTTAATTCCACCAAAAATCTCCGTAGTCTCCGAATGAAATGGGAGGTTCCAGAGAGATGAATAATTTCCAAGGCAGTTCCTCCAGAATCTGCGATTACGGAGCTTGCACGGCTGTCTGTAATCTGAGACTAAATCATTGATCATCTGCCATTGTGTGATTTTGGGGTACAACATGCCCATCTACCATTGTCAGTGGCAGAGTGAACCCACAGACAACCCTCAGACAGATTCAAAAAAAATCTGTAATGCATGACACCTACCAGGAATTATTACAATCGGAAGAATCATGTAAAATATTATTTGCATATGATCAATCGAGAACGTCATTATCTGCCTTAGTGCTGTGAAGAAGGCATATGGTGTACTGGCTTTTATTGGTAGAGGAATTGATTTCCGGAGTCCTGAGGTCATGTTGCAGTTGTATAAGACTCTGGTGCGGCCACATCTGAAGTATTGTGTGCAGTTTAGGTCGCCATACTATAGGAAGGATGTGGAGGCACTGGAACGGGTGCAGAGGAGGTTTACCAGGATGTTGCCTGGTAAGGAAGGAAGTTCGTATGAGGAAAGGCTGAGGCACTTGGGGCTGTTTTCATTGGAGAAAAGAAGGTTTAGGGGTGACTCAATAGAGGTGTGCAAGATGATTAGGTGTTTAGATAGGGTTGACCATGAGAACGTTTTTCCACGTATGGAGTCAGATATTAAGAGGGGGCATTGATTTAAATTAAGGGGTGGTAGTTATAGGACAGATGTTAGGGGTAGATTCTTTACACAGCGAGTCGTGAGTTCATGGCATGCCCTGCCAGTAACAGTGGTGGACTCTCCCTCTTTATGGGCATTTAAACGGGCATTGGATAGGCTTATGAAGGAAAGTGTGCTAGTGTAGGTTAGGTGGGTTTGGATCGGTGCAACATTGAGGGCCGAAGGGCCTGTACTGCGCTGTATTTTTCTATGTTCTATGTTCTATGCCTGAATCTCGTTGGGCAGAATGTGTCTCTGCACACAATGCCAAAGTGATGCACTCTCAAGGCTTTCCATTTATACATGCTGACATCGCCTGGGGGACTGTTCCATTACAATACGGTTCAAGCTATTTGTTTAAAAGTGTGAGCAAACAAGTGACAGCATTGAGATAACTCTCAGTTGTGACAGAATATTTTTAGAGCTGAAGTTTATTGGATGATACAAATCTCAATCGGTCAAGAGCAAGCATTGAAAAATGCATGTGGATCAAAATCATAGAATCCGTACAATGTGGTAGCAGGCCAATGGGCCCATCGAGCCCACACTGACCCTGCAAAGGATATCCCAACCAGACCCACCCTCCGGCCCTGTGAGGTGGCAGGGCTAACCACTGAGCCACTGTGCCACTCTGTGCACCAACATTGACACGCCAACACCATCCATCCAACACTGAAATCTCATTTTATTTCAGTGTTGTCCTTTCCTTGCCTTTGATCATTTAAAAATTAAATTCTGGTGATTGAGTGTCTCTCTGAGAAATGATCTCCTCAACGCTGAGATGTAGATTCTGTAGTTATCAGCAGCTGTTCTGCGAAGGGTTGATTGGAAATTAATAGAGACAGCATTTTGTATGTTTTAATAAAAACAACATCGCAATAAAATACATGTCTGAATAAAATATAACTTTTTCCTATTAAGGCAATGATTGAAACAAGTGAACTAACTCCCTTAAATATGCCATTAACGGTCATCTCAGTTCGAATCAATGCCGATTATCCTACCACGTGTCCTAGACATGTTTCAGAGCTGACTCTGAGACACATGCGATCTGTACGACAGCACATGGGGATTGTCTAGACTCTGTTCCCTGCAGTGTACCTGAACATAAACAGAGAAGAAACTTAAAACGGTGGAACAGTGGTTAGCACTGCTGCCTCACAGCACCAGAGACCCGGGTTCAATTCCCGCCTCAGGTGACTGACTGTGTGGAGTTTGCACATTCTCTCTGTATCTACCTGGGTTTCCTCCGTCTGCTCCGGTTTCCTCCCACAGTCCAAATATGTGCAGGTCAGGTCGATTCGAAGTGCTAAATTGGCCGTAGTGTTAGGTGGTGTGGTAAATGTAGGGGTATGGGTGGGTTGCACTGCGGCGGGTTGGTGTGGACTTGTTGGGTAGAAGGGCCTGTTTCCACACTGTAAGTAATCTAATCTGACTGATGATGGGATGGATCAGTTTCAAGATGGATGAGTGAGGCCAGGGAGAGATTTGCACATACAAGGATGCAGAAATGTCAAATTCGGGAAATATTTGAGTAGGAGTCAATGCTATCAATGAGGCCTGTCGTGGTGGGGAAATGGGACTTGGTGTGAGGAATGATCAAGAACATAGATCAGAGAGCAGGAATAAATGTGTCATCTTCATGTTGTCAACCTGGTATTACTGAGTGCTGCAAGATCATTTCTTGAGGCACAGCCGTTTGTAATCTCTGTCAATGACTGAGATGATGGGTTCATGTGATACATTTGCTGTTAACACTCTGTTTGGTGGAGCAGTAAAATTCAAGGAGGAAATAGGAGCACTGAGATGGGAAAGGACAGGTTCAGTTACTGAATGAGCACAAAATAGTCGGTGCAATATATTGTCGAGAAAAGTGAGGCATTGTTCATTTATTTCAGTCTTGCAAAGATTTCAGGTTATGGAGAAATTATCGATGATTATCCTCGTTCCAAACTGAGAGGCAACAAGAAGCCTTTCAGTCCATTCAATGCCACTAGTTTCCATTATTCTCTTGAATGCCTTACTCATGTCAGAGTCTTCTAAATTTCATGTGTTCAAATCTAAAATTGTGTCATTTCACTTCCTCATCATTATCACTCTGATCGATCGATGCTACACTGAAATGGACATGGCCTCCCAACTCTCCAGCTTTTTCCTCCATATTTATAAATTCAGTTTGGTGCTGTCTTTACATCAATTGGCTGCAGTGGGCAAAGCTAAAATGACTGACTGAATCGTCAGTCCTGACTTGACAGAGTCTAGGATCGTTTGTTGTCTCAGCGGTTCCAAGAGTCTAGAGTGTCACAGAACAACTTCAACACATTTTCATGGTGGGTTGTACTGTGGATGCGACAAGGGTGGGAGCGAAAAAGTGAGGAAAAGGAAGAGCCCGAGGTCCTGATGCACATTGGCAGCAACATTTCACAGTCTGACATGCTATCATTAATAACCACGTATTTACAGATGCATAGCCTTTGACAGTAGCCTCTCACTGAGTCAGGCAATCAGATGCACCCTTCAGAATCAGCCAGGTCTCCCTGATTGGCACAGACTAATAGCCTCAATCAGGGATTTCACATCCAAAAAGATCAGCTGCCCGAAGTCATGACAATTCTTAGCAGGAAAATGAACAGTGAGTTTCTGAAAGTAGAAATTAGCGATTTGGGCAAGAAATTGAAAAACTGATCCATGGTTACTCTGAGTGCACAATAGGCCGAAGGACGTGTAACTGGAAACATTGGGTGCTGCTTCTCAGGATGGTATAATCTGAATACATTGTGTTTGTTTCTCTTTAGTTGGATGGTGATTGATAACAGCTGGAGAGACATGCTCCAGTTGTTGGGGAATATTTAATCAGACCTGTCAGAGGGTTGTAAATCTGGTATCAAACTGAGTTCGGAAGGAAATGAAGCTGGCAACGGGAAGTATGCAATCTGTGAGTGAAAGAGAAAAACTGCAGAATCACATTCTGGATCTCTGAAGATATTATGTTTCAGAATCCTCGTCTTCAGGGTCAAAAACTTCCCTCCTGTGCTTCACAGATTGAGTGACAAAGTTCTTACTCGCGCATTACTTTTTGATTTTTGGGAGTTCCTCGATAACAAATGCATTAATTGATGCAGTTCAGTTGAAACCTAACTTTTTGAAAATTTTGCCTTCATGACAATGTGCAAGGTATTTGTTCAGAAACAGGCTGAAAGAATATATCAATATTTTGAAATGTTCACAACTGCCCAAGTGCCTAAAACCACAATGTGCATTGAGAGGTCTAATTTATTACATCTCGAATCATTGGATTGACACAAGAGCACAGAAGTAAGCATGAAGTAATTTGTTTTATTTTCATCAAATTAAAAACAAAATCTGAGGTGAAATTTTCAAGTCTCTGGCTATCTGATTTCCTGTTGAACAGTATTTTAAAAAAGGGTTGCTTGCAGTATTCCAAATATTGCAGCTATTCACTGTCAGTCAGTGGGATATTTATGGGTGAATTTTATCCTGTTCACCAGTGAAAGGGGCAGGCAAATGGCAGATCATTAAGGAAGTGAGAAAGCTTTAATCTGGTTGGAAAGGAGCGATCATATAAATAAAGTGGCCCTATTCTGGAGAGGATATATTAACATCACGAACTGGGGATATACGTTTATTTTGGGCAAGTGGCTGGGCAGTTGGGTAGGCTTGTAAAAAACCATACGAAGTCCAATTAGAATACAAAGGACAGGGAAATTTTGATAAACTTTTATAATTCACTGTTTCAGCCACAGTTGGGGGAAGGAGGCCTAATTTGAACTCTTAAAAGGCGAATGGCTTGTGATAGGTTAAAACTGAGCTCTGCCCACTTCTGAGCACTACACTTTAGGAAGGATGATAATGCCTTGGTAAGGCTCTTGCAGGAGATTAATCGTCTTATCGATATAACAACAGGCCATTCAACCCCACGAGCCTGTTCCACCAGTCAGTGGCTAATCTGCAAGCTAACTTCACACCTGTAGTTGTGTCTTATCCCTTAATACCTACGTTTAACAAAAATAAACTATGTCAGACTTAAAATTAACACCTGATCCAGAATCCATTCCGTTTATGCAGAGAGTTACAAACTCTACCAGCTTTTCTGTGTGGGAGTGCTTCTGAACATCTCTCCTGATCGCACTGTCTCAAATTCTCAGACTAAGCCACTTTGGTTTAGAATCCACAAACAGTGGAAATAGTTGATCTTTACCAACTCTGTCCCCCAATCTCTAGAGAAACAAGGGCTGATTTGTACAGTGCCGCCTCATAACTAAATCCCTAAAGTCCAGGTATCATTTTTGCAAATCTAACTGCACTCCATCCAAAGCCAAAATATCCTTCCTTAAGTGTGGTACCTGGCTCAGCTCACAGTACTTCAAGTGAGACCTAAAAAGGGTTTTCTGTAACTCTAGCAAGACGTCTGTGCCCTTATCTGGGATGAGAGTTTCACTGTCGGTACAGCTTTTAATGCCCACTCCAGACGGCAGTTAAGATTCAACCACATTTTTACCAGCATGTAGTCACATGTCATCCAGACGAGATAAGGATTGCAATAGCCCTCTCTAAAGGATGCAAATGAACGGGTAATCAGCATTGGATTTGTCGTCATCCTTGCACTCTTTATTTCTAGACTTGTACAGAATTCAAATTCCCCAGAACATTACCTGGACGCCTTCATGAAAAGGTCCAGTGATAATTGCACTCGGCCATTGCCTCTCCCTGCTGAATGACCTCTTCCTTTGTAACAGGCTGGAGAAGGGACTGAATAAAAACCAGAAGAACTGCAGATGTTGTAAATCAGAAACAAAAACAGAAATTGCTGGGAAAATTGAGCAAGTCTAGTAGCAGTTGTGGAGAAAAGTCACAGCTGAATGGCTGCCTGGTGCTATGAGGCAGGACAGAGAAGGGGCGGAATGGCCTCCTACTATTCCAGGACTGTTGTGTTTGTCTATGCTAACAGTACCCTCATTCAATGATTGAAAACTAAGCAATTCCATTGAAGTAAAAACAAGATTTTGAGTGAAATTTTCAAGTCTCTGGCTATCTGTTTGTTGAACAGTACTTTACATAAGGGTTGCATGCAGTTTTCGAAATATTGCAGCTATTACTGTTAGTTAGTGGGACATTTATGGATGCAAACGGCAGATCATGTAGGAAGTGAGAACGTTTTAATCAGGTTGGTAAGGAGTGATAATACAAATAAAGTGGCCCTATTCTGGTGAGGATATATTAACATCAAGAATTGGAGATACACTTTTATTTTGGGGAAATGGGAATTTGGGTAGGCTTGTAAAAAGCCATACAAAGACCAGTTAGAACACAAATTTCAGGGGAATGTTGTGAAACCTTTATAATTCACTGTTTAAGCCACAGTTGAGGGAAAGAGACCAGATTTGAACTCTTAGAAAGCGAATGGTTTGGAATGGGTTAAAACTGAGCTCTGCCCACTTCTGAGCACCACACTTTTGGATGGATGTTAATGCCTTGGCAAGGCTCTGGCAGGAGATTAATCGTCATATGGAGATAACAACAGGTCATTCAGCCCCACAAGCCTGTTCTGGCAATTAGTGGCTAATCTGCAAGTTAACATCAGACACCTGTACTTGTGCCTTATCCCTTAATATTACGCTTCACAAAAAAAACTGCATCAGATTTAAAATTAACAACTAATCCAGAGTCCGTGCTGTTTTTGCAAGAGCGTTGCAAACTCCACCAGCTTTTCAGTCTAGGAGTGCTTCCCAACATCGCTCCTGATCGCACAGGCTCGAATTCACAGACTGTGTCCCTTTGTTTGGAAAGCCCCAAACGCCGTGGAAATAGTTTATCTTTATCTACTCTGCTTCCTAATCTCTGGAGAAACAAGGACTGATTTGTGCAGTTCCACCTCATAACTACATCATGTAAGGCCACATATCACTCTTGCAAATCTATGCTGTACTCCCTCCAAGGCCAATATATACTTGCGAAGGTGTAGTGCCTGGCTCTTTCCGCTCACAGTATTTCAAGTGAGATTTAAAACAGGTTTTCTATAACTGCAGCAAAACTTCTGTGGCCTTATAGGGGATGGGAATTTCACTGTCAGAACAGCATTTAATGCCCATTCCAGAGGGCAGTTAAGAGTCAACCAAATTGCTGGAGTCACATACAGCTCAGAACAGGTAAGGATGGCAGTTTTCATCCCTAATGGACATTAGCGAAACTTTAATTGTTGATCTTTCCACCTGGAAAATACGGAGGTAAAATGATTGTTGACCATTTCCATGTAGACATTGACAATATCCCTGTAAGCTTAATTTCCGATTGATCTGATAAACATGTTTACTTATTGGGCCTCGTTTTACACTAATATTGAAACGTGGTTTATTATCTTTGAAATACAAGACAGATAAATATCCAACATTGCAATGTCAGTCTTTACCTGGAATATCCCGAGTAACATTCCAGTTCTGAAATGTCTATGCCCACACATTAGTTTAAAATCCTCGATTTCATCTTGTTGAACAGGAGTTGGGGCCGTTATTCCTCCTCCCAAGGTTCCTCATTCTTTGTCCAGATATTCCCTGGAGTGTGTGGGGGATCTCTCTGATGTGAGTGTCTTCTTTTAGCGATGATGTGGAGGTGCTGGTTTGGACTTGGGTGGACAAGATCGGAAGTCACACAACATCAGGTTATCGTACAATTTATTTGAAACCACATGATTTTGTGTGATTTCTGACCTTCTTTGAGCTAGTTATTCAGGTCATTTGCAAATGCATTAGCTTAGCATTATTAGAATATAACAACATGATTAGCATAACTTAAATTCAGTTTCTTTCTCAGGAAGGATGTTACATAAGACAGTTTTTGGTATTTTAAGTTAACCTTTTTAATCGACCCATCTCAAAAACAGTTCTACTAAAAATCAGACCTTGGTCCACCCCAAATATTGTGACCATGTCTCATCAACAACCCATTCAATGGGCAATCAAGGTGAAGGCTTGTATATAATCTGGTTTGATTGAATTCGATAGGGAATGCTGCGAGCTTCCTGGATTAATACCTCAGTTCCACTGTCTTATTAACACTGCTTCAATGTAATCAATCAAGATTATGGGATTGCGTATCTGGGCCTCCCACACCAACTCCACTACCAACACCAGGATTCCTGTTCCAGGTTCACAACGCTGCTTCTATAGACACCACTGATGGCGTCTTCTTCCACCATCATCACTGCCACAAGGAACAGAAGACCAAGATGAAGACGACAGAAAAAAAAGAAGAAAGAAATGGTAAGGGGCCTGATGATCAGACGTGAACGGACTCACGAATCGAAACACTGGCTACCCTGCTAACAGCGCCAGCTGGAAAAAAAATCACCTTGAAGAGGACAAGGCAGATTGCCAAGGGACCAAGTGCTTCACCTGTGCATTGACACGAGAGAGGCTCGATTTGGTTTGATGTCATGATTAGATTACATTACTTACAGTGTGGAAACAGGCCCTTCGGCCCCACAAGTCCAGACCGACCCACAATCCACCCATGCCCCTACACCTAACACTATGGGCAACTTGGCATGACCAATTCACCTGACTTGCACATCTTTGGACTGTGGGAGGAAACCGGAGCAAGTCCACGCAGACACGGAGAGAATGTGAAAACTCCACACAGTCAGTTGCCTGAGGCGGGAATTGTACCCACGTCTCTGGCACTGTGAGGTAGCAATGCTAACCACTGTGCCACCGTGCCGCTCACTGAGCCACCATGCCGCCCACGATGTTCTTTAACCACTACCTCCTGCTGGTCTTCAAGGGAACGTGTAATCTGAACGTAAAACTGCTGATCCCAGAAAACATGGAGGAGATAAAAAGGGGTTCTACAAGTTGGAGAAATGTGAAGCCCCTCCTTGAATCTCCTTCAGACTTTTGGAATCTGTCAAAGGGAATATCAAGAGGATATTTATTCTCAAAGGTTGTCTAAAGAAGTGACAGAAATGGAGAATACTCTGGAAAAATCTGTAGAACCTACTACTGTTGCAGACGGTTGGGATTGATGTCATGAATGATCTCCAGAAGGAGACGAGCCAGTAAGCTTCATTCTTTACTTCAGAAGCCACCAAGATAATCTCCCCATCCAGAGTGCACACTATTCATGTTTCTCCTTCTACGAGGTGCACTGGGAGAGCAATGTGCTCAGAAACCTGAAGAGAGAAGATGGCTCAATAACATCTCCATAGTCTGAGATCCTCAGGATCAGCAAACCCTTTTCTGCCAGACTGCATGACATGAAGTGCACAGACAGTGTGACCACTCAGTCATTCCAGCCCTCTCTCACAGAAGTCAAAGGCAACTGCACACGGGAGATGATGAACCAGCCATTTTCACGGAATAAGATGGCCAGAGCCCTCGAGTCCACAGATAATACTACATTTCTGCAATGTAGTGCCCTACCAGCCGAGTTGTGTTCACCTCTAACGGCCTTGATTGGTGCAGGACCTGCTGGTGGTGTAGGATAGTCTGCTTCGAACAGATAGCCAGTGTGATTCCACAAAAAAATTGTCATCCTCCCCTCCCCCCCATCTACAATCAGAAAGGGGAGAGGGACAACTGCTGACCAATTTCATTACGAGTATGTATATAAAAAGTCCTGTCCAGGTCATCACCAACCAGAACATGTCTCCTTTAGAATCAGTGATTTACACCGATTAACCATACCTGTACCGGTCCGAATGACCCTGAGTGCCTCACACTGTTGAGGGATACGATTGCCTGTGTGCAGGACAGGGAGAGATGGAAGCCTGCCTTACCAGCCTGGACCAGGAGGAGGCCTTTGACAGAATATCACTTACCTACAAGTGCGACGTGCTCTCTGAAATGGGCTTTGGAGACGGAATTTGTGAACCAACCGAATTGCTCTACACTAACGTCATTATTGCAGCCTCAATCAAAGCTTGGGAATCAGAAGCTTCCCGATCAATTCTGGAGTCAGGCAGGGCTGCCTACTCTCACCTTTTCTTTTTATATTGTTAACTTGCAGGCACCTGAATAATTGTTGCAATTCATTCAAACGGTTCTTCCTTGTTAGCCATTGTCTATTCACTGAGAACCTCTTTAACTACGTTTCCTCAATCCATCTTTGCACTGGTGTACATCAATTCATTATTTAGATTTAGGACCAGAGTTTCTGACTCATTTTCTTCATTCTCCATCTTGATAAACAATTCATGGTCACTCTTCCCCAATTCAAATATATTGTTAGATAGATAATCGAATGCCGAATACCATAGTTGAGCCAAGAATCCGGACCTTACGATCTTGACAGAAATCCAAAATTCGGATAATTGAATGCCGGATAATCCTCTGCATATTGCTGAGATTATGCTATTACATTGTGTTTGTAATTTTTGCAAAACAGTATATTCAACCACGACATGCTTACAACTGTGCTCTTGTATAAACTTAAAACTGTGCGGTATAATCAGTTAATCCGTCCAATACGATAAGTCTGTCGAAATACCTCACACAGCATCACAAAACATAAATCATGAAGGTGAGTTTTCGACGTTAACTGTGTCACTGAACACATCTCCTCAAATTCAAAGTGTAGAGCACCCGAAAGAACTCTGGCCCTGAATCTGTGGGGCATGTAAGGGAAGCACTTGATCCTTCAGACTTGGATTCTGATGCACACCATCTTGATGCAGACAGAAATGCTTTCTTATTGCTTTTTCACTTTCGCTCACAGATATTTTATTTCCCGTGGGAGCTTCAATTTCGTCTTCAATGAGTTTTTTATCTTCAACATGAGTTCCAATCATTACGCATCCGTTTGAGAGGGTCCTGGAGATATTTCACAGCTGACTCCAAGGGACACAGGAGCTGTACAGCAGCAGATACGGGAGAGTCATTGTCTGTTCCCTGCAGTGTCCTGCACATGTGCAGTGAAGGAACTTAGGATAGCTGACCAATCAAGTGATGGAATAGTTTGAAGGGAGATGTGAAGATGAGGCCAGTGAGAGATAAAGGTGCAGATTTGTTAATTTCCTGGAATGTTTGAGCGGTAGCCAATATTGTCACTCACTCCTGGAGTGATGGAGAAATGTGTCTTCGTGTGAGGACTGCTGAAGGAGAGGAAACAGAGAGTGGGAACATCATTTCATTTTCTCGTTCACAGGTTTGTATTTGTGCATCATTACTTGAGATACAGTATTTATAATCTCGATCAATCAATGATGAGATCGTGTGTTACGTTTGCTAATAACGCAATGTTAGATGAGTCAGTAGAAGACAAGGAAGACATTGGAATGCTGAGAAGAGAAAGGGAAGGTTCAGTGTTCGTGAGCACGTCATAGCCTGACCAATATATTGTGGAGAAATGTGAGGCATTGTCCCTTCATTTTAGCCTTGGAAAGATTTCAGGCATCAATAAATTTCTCGATGCTTTTCCATGTCTTGAATAAAGAGACAGCAAGAGGTCTTTCTGTCCAATTCAGTGCGAGCGATTTCCATAATTTTGTTTAAAATATTTACTCTTATTAGATTCTTCCGAATTGCGGGAATACAAACCAGTATTTGTGTAAGTTCAGTCCCTCATCAATGAACCCTGGCTTGCCAGCTATCATCCTGGTCAATCAATGCTGCACTCAAATAGACATGGACTCCCCAATCCACACTCCTTTGTTGTTGTTCCTTTCTGCAAATTCAAGCCACTGTTGTGTTAATATCTAATGACAGCAAGGGATAAAATTTCTGGTTGACTCTTTTAGAAGCATCTGTCCTGACATGACAGAACCAGAATGAAAAATAGCCTCTGCAGTACCCAGAACAACTTCAGCACATTTTCTGGGAAGGGGTGGACTGTGTGTGGGACAGGGGTGGGAACGAAAAAATGTGGAAAGTGAATAAAGGTCCTGGTCCACATTGGCACCAACAATATTTGGTGGTTAAATAATCCTTCAGTGTCTTGCATCCTGTGTTTATCACCATTTATTTACAAATGCATAGCCTGTCACAGTGGCCTCTCACTGAGTCAGGTATTCAGCATCTCAATATCGCTGACATTCACCCTTTGCAATCACCCAAGTCTCCCTGATTGGCACAGATTAACAGCCCCAAGCAATGATTTCATATCCAAAAAGGTCAAACTGGCCGACGTCATGACAATCATCACCTGGAGAAAATCAATGAGTTTCTGAAGGTAGAAATTAGCAAATCGGGCAAGAAATTGAACAGCTCATCCATAGGTGACTCCGACTGCTCATTTGTCCGAAGAACATATGGCTGGAAACTTTGGTACCGGGGTAAGGGCGTTGGACACTTAAGTTATAGGAGATGATTCTGAGGCTGTGGTGATCTGAATATATTGCGTTCATTTTTTTTAATTGTATGGGGTTTGCCACCCAGCTGCAGAGACATGTTTTGTTACAGTGGAATATTTAATCAGACCTGTCAGACGGTTGGGAACTTGGGATCAAATTGAGTTCGGAGGGGAAATGAAGCTGGTCACGGGAGGTAGACAATCCATGTGTGAAAGAGAAAAACAGAAGAATCACATTCGGGATCTCTTAAGATGTTGTACTTCTGAATCCTAGTCTTCAGTGTCAAATGCTTCCCTCCCCTGCCTCGCAGATTTAGGGACAGAGTTCTTACCAGCTCGTTACTTGTCGAATTTCGGTTGATCCTCAATAACATATGCATTAAGTGATGCAGTTACTGTGGAAACCCAACTTTTTTTTTATTATTTTGTCTTTATGATGATGAGCGAGATATTTGTTCAGAAACAGACTGAAAGAATACATCAATATCATGAACTGTTCACAACTCACATTGAAAGGATCAATTGATTACATCTCGCAGCACTGGATTTACTTAAGAGCACAGATGCAAGCATGTGGCAATTTATTATGTTTCTCCAAAAGCTACGGACATTATAAGATATTATTAAGTAACAATATTATTGCATTTGGAAGGAATGATCATAAAATGCTCAAATTGTTGATTACAATAGAGAATGAAGAAACTGCATTTGAAACTCAGAGCCCTGAATCTAAGTCCAGGGAACAACAAGGAATTGATGCATAAATGGCCAAAAAATGGATTGAGTTCACAGGAGATAGAGTGTGGTGATGGAAAAACACAACAGGTCAGGCAGCATCTGAGGAGCAGGAAAATCGAAATCTCGGGCAGAAGCCCTTCATTAGAAAAGAGTTGATTGCTGGTGAAGGGCTTATGCTCAAAACATTTGTTCTCCTGCTCTTTGGATGCTACCTGAATTGCTGTGTTTTTCCAGCACCAGACTCTCAGCTCTGATCTCCAGCATCTGCAGTCCACATTTTCTCAATGAATAGGCAATCGGTAAAAAGTAAGAAACATATTAACGAATCACAACAAAGTTTCAGAGACCTCAACATTATTATTCAAACAGGAAAGGTGACAACGGGTAGCGCCGCCTGGTGGCAGGACAGTTCGGGAAGCTTTCTGATGCCCACCCATTTACTGAGACTGCACTAACGCTGTTGGTGCACCACAAACCGAACCACCTTCTCCTGGTCCAGTCTGATAAGGCAAGTGTCCAACCTTACTGTCCAACACATAGAAAACTACATCACAAAGGAGCGCGAAGCTCTCGGAGCTCATCCTGAACAGTACAGCACAGGTTCAGTCGGGATGAATCACTGATCCCCCAGCACACCTTACCTAGTTGGCGATGATCTCAAACAGGATTCTGCAAACTGCATTCAGCAGTGAAATTGGTCGTCAGTCCTCCCTGTCCCACTTCTAATCGTAGATGAGAGGGATCATTTAACCTATCTCTATCTGTATTTAACCCTCTGTCTTTCTCCAGTGTACTTTAATTGATTCTCTCTACCACTCCCACACCACCCCTCTTCCCTTCCTCCAGATTATGTGTTTACACTCTGCAATAACCAGAGACCGGGTGTCCCTGCCTCATTGTTCCCCACAACCAGCGCTGCTTTGTGCTGCCGCCACTGTGGCCGGCGCTGGGACTGCAGATCCATCCCAAAGTGCTGAAGGAACTCAGCAGCACCCCTACATGGTCAGATACTGTATTACTGATGGGAAGAAGATGGGTAGAATTTTAACATGAACTGATACAATATTGATGTAAAACTAGTAACAAGTACAATATACAATAGTATTTACATACACCCGTGAACTGTTCTAATGTACAACAATATATGTGTATGAACTCAAACATCTCCAATGTAAACAAAATTTCAGTTCCAATGCACAGTAATATTACATGTAAACGCAGTCAGCTCTAATGCACAATATTTGTACCAACACAAACAGCTCCAACTTTAACAATACATAATGTATGCTGTATACATGAAACATGAAATAATGTGGGTATAAAGGATTTGCAGGAAGGGAGTGAATGCACTGTTGCCAAATTTGCAGTTGACACAAAAGTAGGTTAGAATGCAAGTTCGGACATTGCATGTGCGTTCTGAGGTAAATGGATAGCGGTGGTCTTCTCGAAGAAGGTGGGGACTTCAGTGTGTTGAATGGACAGGTTGAAAATGACGGTGAATACCTCCACCAGTTGGTCTATGCAAGGTCTACGTGCACGGCCAGTGTCTCCATCCAGGCCCATTGCTTTCCTTGGATTGACTTTCAGCGAGACCGTGTTGACCTGTGCAGTGGTGAGCAAGGGAACAGGTGAGTCTGGGGTTGTTGGGGCAGGCGTCATTGCACCACTGGCATTCTGCTCAAACCAACCAGAGAAAGCATTGAACGGCCAGAGAGCAACGTGTCTTTGTCTGTTGTCTTTCTCTGCTTCATTTTGTATTCCATAATGTTGTTTAGCCCTTGCCATAAGCGGCGGGAGTCTGTTTGGTAGGTATAGGCCTCTCATGTCGTCTGGTCCTCCCTTTTGGCATTTCGGATGGTCCTGTGGAGGTCAGATCTGGATTCGCTGTATATACTTGGTTCTTCCCACTTGGATGTTGCCCGTCTGGTCTCCAGTCGGGAGTGGATTTCCTGGTTCACTAAAAGTTTACGCTTGGGGAACAAGCGGATTGAATTCTTCAATTCACAGCCCTGTATGCATTTACCCATGATATCCGTGATGGTGATGGTGTGCTCATTGAGGTTTTCCACTCGATACTTGAACACGGTACAGTCTACCAATCCCAAGCAGTCATTCACAGCCTCAGAACAGCATTGTACTTCCTTTCGTGAAGAGTCCTCCCATTTCAGCTTCTGCTTGTTAGCTGTGTCCACATGTTGGAGAGACCAGGACCTGAGGGCTCATATTGAAGGGACCACCTTTGGAACTGAGATGGAAATGAATTTCTTCAGCCAAAGGGTGGTTAAACTGTGGAAATCCTTATCATAGATGACTGTGGAGGCCAGGACATTAGGTGTGTGATGATGATGATGCTCCTTTACCAAGGTTGTGTTGTCCTTTGTATATTTCATGGTGTGTTTAACATTCAGCGGTTCTGGGGTGTCTAGGTTGGATGGGTTGTAGGGCCAGTTTCGTGGTAACTAACTGACACTGCCTCAGGCAAAATGGCTTTCAAATGTAAAAGCATGTACAATGAATGGGAAGTGGACAATTCTTCTTGCTCAGCTTTTCTCTGGTCTGGTTTAGTTGGGTTTGGTGTTACCAATCAGTCAGTTTTTCAGACTGCTGGTGAAAGGAACAGCGACATGGAAGAAGTTGTCCCATGTTGAATCTCTCTTGGTCATCTCTCCTGTAATATTGTGAGTTTGATTTTACCTATTTTGCCATGGGGTGTTTCTGGGGATTGTTGCAGGAACTGTAAGCAATATTTAAGTTGGACCGTCTGTTGGGTTTTAGGATAAGTTAAGTTATTCTGTATTCTGTTCTCTTTTGTTTGTGTTTCATTTGGTACTCTGTAAATAAACTCTGTTTTATTGAAAGCCAATGGATGCTAACCTGCTCCAGCACTCCTGGAATGTCCATTTTACACCTGCTCCAAACCAGTAGAAAGATTAGGGTCTGGGATACTGTCTTGAAATATTTTGAGACAGTCTGGCCTGGTCCATAATCAATGTATTAAAAATAGAGAAATATTGGTTCCTGACTGGTGAGGGAATCAAATGTTATGTTTAGAAGGCAGGAGAATAGAATTGAGAAATGGTTCCTTCACGAACAAACGACTGAGCTGATTCAATGGGCTGAATAGCTTAATTACGCTCCTTCATTGCATGGCGTTATGATTCAATATATAACAACATTGATATATGGAACACAATCAGCTCCAATATGAAAAAAATGTATATGTTGTATTCTTGGTTCAAGCATGGATTAAACAACTGGAATCCTGCCATTAATTGAAAAATTCTCAAATCTTGCTTCATTCATTGGGCATACGTCCTTGAACTGAAGTAACATATCAGCTATCAGCGAGCAGGAGGTACCGATTCTGATATTTAGATATTTCCCAGGTTGCCGAAATACGCAATTGAGAGAAAACTGTGCACTGTCGCCTGCTTGTCCTTTTTCAAGAGGAGTCTCATGATCAGACATAACCACACCTAGAGGGACGCAGAAACAATACCACACCCTCGCACACACACATACACATAAAAGCAGAAGCACACCCACACGCAGAAATGCAGTCAAAGTAAGATGAAGAACTACACTGATAACCAAAAATACAAAGACATGCACACACGTTCAACTCACAAACATACACACACACACACGCACACACACACACGCACACACACACACACACACACACACACAATAATGCAGTCAAAATGAAATGTGGGAACATACCTACACAACGACTACAGAAACATTCCCACACCTTCACACCAAACACACAGGAATACAAACTGACTGCAGAAGGGGGCACACCTACTCACACATGCATGCGCGCACACACACACACACACACACACACACACACCTGCCTCTGGAGATCTCCCAGATGCTTTGCTGATTCATTCAGTGAAGAATTTAAGTGACCAGCTGATGCACAGCATTCCTGAACTTCGTTCTGAACTTGGGCAATGTCGCTACATAAAATAATGTGTTTGTGCTGCAACTGAAATCCTTCAGCATTTCTGCAATGCACGTAAAAACGATGAGAGGAGTGTAACTCCAACGATATGTTCCTTTAATGATCTCGTATGAGACCGTTGCACCGTGCACTACCCACAAAATTATGAAGCTGATGGATATGGTGAAGAGGGAAATCACTGAATTCCTCCGGCTCTCCATCTCTGCGTCTTTGTGACTCTCTCCCTTCCTCTGACCCCTCAGGCTCTTGCGGACTCGACTGGCCACTAAAATGTACCTGACCGTCAGCGTGTTCATCAACAGAATTAACACGAATGGGATTAAAGGAGTTAAAATGATATCAAGCCACTTAAACCCCAGCCACCTTGGATCAGTAGAATAACTTGACCTTGTTTGACAGTACCACAGAACATTGTCAATTATCCATCTCGATTCAAACCGAAAATAGAAAGGAATGTTTTTTGAACAGACCAGAATACCAGTTGCAGCCAGGGCCACAGCCAAGGTTTTCTCTGTCCAATATTTTCTCTTCATTTTCATGCAGCAAATGGCCACAAAACGATCGAAGGAGAAAAGGACAGTGAACCAGACTGAACAGTCTGTGGCTGCACGAGCCAGGGCAAAGACAGCGCTGCACACAGGGGTGAGATCCAGGAAACATCTTGGGAAGTAGAAATTATTGAGTTCCCACAGTATGATCTTTGTGAGAATGAACAGTATATCCGATGATTCCATAGCCAACAGGCAGCGCGTTGTGCATTTAGAGAGACCGCAATTCCCACGTGTGAGGAACAGAATCACCAGATAATTAACTGAAAATGATAGAAGATAAAACGCAAATCAGAAATTAATGATCAAATGTTCTCCCATCGACCAGAGAGCAATGGAAGTTCTTAGCACCCAACTGCGTCAGTTGGGAGGTTTCCAATGTCAAGTTTGAACAGGACAGCTCCAGTGGCCTGACCCATTTAGAAACTGTTCACCCCTGGGTTTGACGAAGTGTGGGCAGGCAATCAGCAGATGACAGGGTGGCATAATTTTTACGATGAAAGGGAAGAGGTTGCGAGGGGACCTGTGAAAAAGGTTTTCACCCAGAGAGTGGTAAGGGTTCTGGTAAATCAGTGCCTGGGAGGGTCGAGGAAGCAGGAAACTTCACCAACTTTAAAAACTACCTGGATAAACACGTGAGGCATCATAACATTCGAGACTACGAGACTAGTGCTAGAGGCTGGGGTAAATGTTAATTTTGTATCGCTTTGACAGCACAAACTGGATGGAACGCAATGCATCTTCTGGTTCTCTCATTGTAAGAATTCCTTCTGGGAAGGAGGTTGGAACAAGAATCATTTCAATGAAATTAATGAAATGTATTAGAATGCTGAAAACATGAGGCAGAATCAGACATAACTGGCAAAAGCCAACAGGAATAACAGCATCTTTGGGGAGAGAAACAGAGTGAATGGAATCATTGTTCATCAGAACATCTTCATCTGAATATGGGCCACTAAACTCAAGTATCATCGCAGGTTTCTCCCCGCACAAGACCCTATCATTGCAACCAAAAGACGGGAATTCATTTCTAAAAGGGAATTGAGAATTAAAGTGTTGATATTCACATACTATGGAACAAATGATCCATAGTAGGTGGATATAGGCGTATAGTTGGAGTCATTAAGATGTACAACACAGAAACAGGCCCTTTAGCTCAAATTATCCATGCTGACCAGTTATCCGAAATTAATTGATTCCCATTTTCCCCATAGGTCTCTAAATCCTTTGTATTAATTTACCCATCCAGATATCTTTTAAATTTTGCATTTGCAGCAGCCATCATAATTTTCTCTGGCAGGTCATTCCATCCACATGCTACTCGTTGCATGAAAAAGTTGCCCAATACTTTTCTTTAAAATGTTTCTCCACTCACCCTAAACCTATCCGGTCTAGTTTTGGACTCCCCAAAACCAAGGAAAGGAAATGTCTATTTACCCTGTCCATCCCCCTTATAATTTGATAAAGCTTCACAAGGTCCCTCCTCAGCCTTTTATACTCCACGGAGAAAAGCGTCAGCCTGTTCAGCTTCTCACTATACCTCAAGTACTCTACCGCTGGAAAGCTCTTTATAAATCATTTCTGAACTCTTTCAAGTTTCAAGACATCCTTCCTTCTGGAGGGAGATAAGAAAGAAAACAATTCTTTGTATTGTATATCAAATGTTCAAATTTTGCTTGTACATTCAGTCAGCAAATAATCCAAATCGGGTAATGTAACTTTTTTTTATTGCGTTCTCTGCACTATCTGACTCAAATAGTTTTGGAATGTGTTTATTAATATTTATCAATAAAGTCCTCAATGCAAAACAAAACAGACTGTTCACTACTGCTAGTCCTGAATGTGACAGCTCTAATCCATTGATTAACAAAATGCAATATGATAAACATCCCATCTCTCTGACTCTGTGTTGTTCTGATTAAGTTAGGGCAATTAACATTTGAAGTGATAATCCAAATAATCAGCAGTTCATAGACGGTACAAGATTTCACAATACCTTCCTAAAAAAATCCTTCATATTTGTTATAGGAATAACTAAACCAAGTAAGCAATATTAACCTAATGAATTGAAGAATCCTTATGTCCGAACCTTAGTCAATAATTTTCCTCCCCATAAAAACTTGCTTTATGCATTGTGAAAATTATGAAGCTACAAACACTTCTTCAAGGAACAACTGGAAGATAGCCACAGCAATCAGGAATTCACTTTACCAATCCGTAGTGTTCCAGTGGTGGAAATGGACAACACAGAAACAGGCTAGTTAAGCAACAAAACAAATTCACTTTTACACTCCTCAGTCTTTCTGTAATCCCACAGAAATGCACGAATCTTCTGGCACTGAAAGAGGTCACTAATACCTGCATCAACTGAATAAACTAGCTGCCTGATCTGATCCCACTTTCCAGCAACTGGTCCACAGTGTCGAGGGATCTACACTTCACGTGCAGATCCGAGTTCCCTGCAAATCAGTCAAGGTTGGTCACCCCAAGCTACCACCAAAACTGGGCAGTGAATTCCAGTAGCACCATCATCTTCTGAATGAAATGGTAGGTCTCATGTTCTCGATCATCCTCCTGTCAATTTTTCTCATTCTGTGTCTGCTTGTAAATGGTCCAACATGGAGACAACTCTCCATCGAAGAACCTGTTTAATTTGTCCTTCTCAATCACGTCAAATATCATTTGCCTCTGTTTAGGGGAAATGACACTACAATTCTCGTAAATGTTTTCTAAACACTCCGCAGTGCAATCCTGTCCTCACTGCTTGGTAATGACGAGTACTGCACACAAAATCACAGCTGTAAGCCACCCAGTGTTACATGCAGTTTCTGCATTGTAGATCTGGCAGGTGGTGAGGGAATTTTTTTGGGTTGTCTGTGTGAGTGAGAGGGTAATAACTTTGGGAGGGATAATATGGAATTCATTCTCAGTGTGGATGTCTGATCAGGGTCTGGGCATATATTGGACCTTGACGGATATAGTTAGGGATTATCTATTTAAAGAGTGGGGTTAGTTTATCAGTTCCTCAGGAGTTAGTCTGTGTTTAATAGCATCACGTCTGTTCTGACACCAGCTGATTAATTACAGAGGAAACCACAACCTGGACAGAAATCCAGCTTGTTGGGGGATAACCTTATTTGTTTTGATTTAACAAAGTGATCTTTTGTTGAATCGCAAACACAATGCTGCAAATATTGTTTCCACAAAAACCCAGAAGTTTATTGCAAAATAAATGTCGATAAAATAGAACAAATCAAACTACGTACTTGTAACACAGATTCAAAGGCAATGAATATGCAGGGAATGCATATTACTCATTGACTGCAAAACAATCTATAAATGAAACAAAAGGACACGACTTTTATACATTAGGCAAAACATGACTCGCAGTGTCGTTCCAAAGAAAACAACTCTCATGTAATATTCACACCAGATTCCCTGTTTCTCTCATTTTGTGAAATGACTTGTGCCTGCCACTGCTAAAGTGGAATGCAGTAAATTCCTTCATGGAGCTACCGCACACTTGAGTGTCAATATACTCTGTTTTGAAATAACACTTCATGGCTTCTTCTTGTCCAAGATTTCTGTGTGGGACCAACACAACATGGTCATTCCAAGGCAATGTAATTTACTAAAACTCTCATTTACATCGCATGAGTACGGGTCTATTCATCCACTCAGTTCCAGGGTCTTACCGGAACAAAAAGAAATGACAAAAACGACTGAAGGGAAAGTAAAGCTTACTCAGTTAAGGGTTTCTGCAAATTACAGAACTCACCAACAAATCTTTCAGGCTCCATTAATACCATGCTGGGCTGCAAGCATCAAAAATAAACAAAGATTCACTCATGCACAAAGCCATTCAGCCTGTAGCCAAACCTCAAAAGCAATATTTAAAACAAATTTCTATGATTAGAAAAGTAACTCCAAGTTAACCATTAACTTCAGATGTACAGAGAAGGGCCCCACTGCTTATTCACTCAAAAAAAAACAAACACAAGCTAAACGATTTTGCTCTCTCGACGTAAAAATACCACCGCTTATATTTTCCAAAGTGAGTCCCTTTCTTAATTCCACCGAAACTCTCCGTAGGGTCCGATTGAAAATGAGATTTCTGGAAGGTTCCCAGAAGAAATAAGCAATTTCCCAAGCGAGCCCTGCGGAATCTGCGATGATGGGGTTTCCACGGAGTGCCTTTAGTCTGAGACTAAATTACTGATGCTCTACCACTGTGTGATGTTTGGGCACAACACGCCCATGCATCAGTGCCAGTGGCAGAGTGAACACGCAGAGAATCCTCACACAGATTCACACAACTTCAATGGTGCCAGGCACTTACCAGGAATTGTTACAATTGGAAGGATCATGTAAAATATTCTCCGCACGTGATGAATTGAGAACGTCATATTCTACCTGAATTTCTTTGTGCAGGCAATTGCTCTGCAGTCAATACCGAGGTGTCATAACTTCAAAGCCTTTCATTTATATCTGCTGGCATCGCCAGGGGGACTGTTACATTACAATGTGGTTCAATTCATTTGTTTAAGCATTTGAACAAACAGGTGACAGCAGTGAATTAACTCCCAGTTGTCAAAGATTACTTTTAGAACTGAGTAATATTAGATGATACAAATCTCAGTCAAAGGCAAACATTAGAAAATGCATGTTGAATAAAATCATAGAATCCTTACAATGTGGAAGCAGATCAATGGGCCCATATTTAATCAATGGGCCCACACCAACCCTGCAAAGTGTATCCCACCTAGACTTACCCGCTGTCCCAGTGAGGTGGCATGTCTGACCACTGAGCCACTGTGGGGAGAAAATGAGGTCTGCAGATGCTGAAGTACCAGAGCTGAAAATGTGTTGCTGGAAAAGCGCAGCAGGTCAGGCAGCATCCAAGGAACAGGAAATTCGACATTTCAGGCATAAGCACTTCATCAGGAATCTTCATTCCTGATGAAGGGCTTATGCCCGAAACGTTGAATTTCCTGTTACTTGGATGCTGCCTGACCTGCTGCGCTTTTCCAGCAACACATTTTCAGCACTGAGTCACTGTGCCAACCTATATAATAGCACTGACACCCCAACACCATCTATCCAACTTTGAAATCTCGTTTTATTTCAAAGTCATCCCTCCCTTTCCTTGATCTATTTGGAAATTGAATTCCGGTTTTTGACTTTCTCTCTGACAAATGTTCTCCTCAAAACTGGGATGTGGCTTCCCTGGTTATCAACGGCTGATCTGCAAAGGGATGATGGTTAGATAATGGAGACGAAACATTTTTGGTTTTAATAAATCCCACATCGCAATGGAATTCCTCACCTTGCATGCATACAGCATCTGAATCAAATATAACTTCTCCAATTAAGGTAAAGATTGAAAGAAGTAAAATAAGTCACTGAAAAATACTCTCAACAGTTACATTAGCTCCAATCAATACAGATCTATTGAAAACTTCATGCATCTCAGACCCTTCTAAATTTGAGGAATTCAACCCTGGGATTCGAACATTTCACTCCCTCATCATTGAACGCTTGCTGTTCAGGTATCGTCCTGACTCCCAATCGATGCTGCACTCAAATGGACATGGACTCTCACTCCCCAGTGTGTTTTCTTTCGTTTTACCTATTTGTTTTCACGTTGAACGCGTGTACTGTACCTTTAAGAGAGAGTGAAGGCTGTTTTGGCAGTGAGAGTTTGAAGACAACTGTCATGTGACTGACCAGCAGTCTCAGAGTGTCCTGGAAAATTTAAAATATGTAACATTTGGCTGCTTTGTTCACAGCAGTTTAAATTTCACCAATCAGTTCAAACTATGCCCCACAATACTAAAATACAACCAGTATTTGAATTTTCATGTTTTGACAACACTGAACCAATAAGAGAATCTGATCTTTTGGAACACACAAAGAAAACAGACATTGTGAAAGTCAGAGTGATAGCGAAAAACTGCCATCTAGAGAGAAACTGTGATCCAAAACGCTCGCTTTCAATGGCACTTTTTTCACATGAAACATCTTTGCAGCAAAAGCCTGAAGGCAACACAGGGAGATCTGTTGAAAGAATACAGACACTGACGATTACAGACGCTGCCTGGTTTTGAAAGATAAGTTGCCGTAATTTTCATTGGATTTTTTTTGTGGATCAGTACATTGTCATAGAATGAGAGGGAGGTAACAAGCTTTAAAGAGAAAGGAGGTTTAGAGTTGGAAATCATTGTTGTTTAATGTTCACTTTCAGCGCTAAAGAATAAATTGATACTTTTTATCTTTAAGTCATGGAGGTGAGTTTGTTGTTACTCATACTTTAGCAGATGACGAGGCGGGGCGAGACTACAGTGTGGAGAAAGACACCAGTAATTACTCGAATGTTTCTGAATCAGATTTTTAAGTCATCAATCCCCGCAATTTCGAATAATTAATTACCAGACACCATCGTAAATCTTAAACAAAAGAGTAACTATTTATTAAATGAACAATAATTTCAGCACAGAGAATATTGAACGACAAAGCAATTTAATTAATGTCTGGTTCCACCCTAACAGGCAATGTTGTCCTGAAGGTGCAATTACATTTCAATGACTGCCGTCTGTTTCGACATAGGGTACCTTCCAGACTTGCTGGAACCTATTCTCATGTTTGTGGGATTTCATTAACAGCCAACTTCTGCTATCTGCTTAAACGCGATGCTCGTCTCGGTGGTCTCTCTTTGTATAAAAATCAAGATTGATCCTACGATTAGCCTCTGGTCCTGGCCTTGCAAACAAACAAACATATCTAGTTTAGTCTGGTCCTTTTGCCACAAGCTGTCTTAAAGGCCACAAGTTATTTTCGGACAGAAGTTTACAGTTCACACCAGATTCAATGAAAAAAAAAGTCAGTGAAGGTGCTATCACCTGTGTTCCTCATTGTTTTGGGTATGTTATTCATGTTTTCCTTTGTGATGTCTGGATGGGTATATGAACAGGAGTGGTTTCGAGGGATATCGGCCAAATGGGACTACAATAATTTACAATATCTCATCGGCATCGATGTGTTATACAGAGTTGTTCCTGTGCTGTACATGTCTAAGATTCCATGACACAAAGTCTGAATTTAGTTTCACAGCCGTTTCATTTCTCCCCATTGTACGTTTCTCCATTTCTGACTATCAGGGAATTATGTTGGTTTTCACCAATTTTGTTTTCTTTGAACACTGATAGAACCTTATCCAGAAACGTTTACTTTGATATGATCTCTGCCGGCTTACTCTCATACTCCATTCTACACCTTCTTAATCAAACTCTTGGTCCTCATTTGCTGACTTCTAAAGTGTTCCCAATTGTCAGGGCTGTATTTGTTTCTTCTAAATGTTTTGCATCCATTACTACCTCTAACTTCCCTCGTCAACCAGCTTTTGGCCACTGTTCTGTTTGCACTCTGGCTCCATACAGGAATAGACAATTGCGGAAGTTGAACACTCTTGTCGTTCATGGTAAAGACATTGGGTTTGAATATAGAAATAGGGAGATAAGGAAGGATTCACAGGACAATGTCGACCAGTCAGATTGGCATCAGGAAAATGAAATCATGTCTGACTAATTTATAGGGTTTTTCTGAAGAAATCTCAACTGGAGTGGATGAGGGTCCTAGCAAATATGTTTAATTTGGACTCCAGAAAATATTGTAAAAGGTACCTCACAAACGTTAAATCAGAAGATTAAAGCCCACGATGTTTGAGATAGTACATCAGTGTGGATATGGATATGAATAATGGACATGAAAGAGTGAGGGGGATAAATGAATCTGTTACAGGTTGGCAATTCATGATCATTAGGGTTTCACAGGGCAAACAGCTGTTTACAAGATATTTATGACCTGGAGGAAGGAAATGGATCTACTGTAGGCATGTTTGCAGACGACAGACAATAGGTGGAGTGAAAGGTTGCAAGAGGATTACCAACAGTCACAGAGAGATATTGGCAGGTTAAGCAAATGTGTAAAAAGATTGCAAATGAATACAATGTGGGAAAATGCAAATTAGGTCCCTATTAAATGAATCAATTCTCTCTTTGAACGGCTGCCCTTTTAGTTTTGGACTCCCCTACCCTAGGGAAAAGACTTTGGCTTTTTACTCTATCCATCCCACTGACGATTTTATAAATTTCTATAAGGTCACAACTGAGCCTCTGAGATACAGAGAAAATAGCCCCAGCCTGTTCAGCCTCTCCCTAGAGTTCATGCAGCAACCTCGAGCTGAACAGATGGAATAGAGAGGAAGAGGAAATGAAGGAGGCAGTGGGAGTGCATACCACTGAGAAACAATTGAAAAAGGGAAACACATTGGCTGCCTCCTCCCCACCCTGTTCAACAGTAAAACAGAAAGAGATAGCTGTGTGATGGACACTCACGCATCACCTCAGAAGATGAAGATGTGTGGAGGGATGGCCACCAACAAATAAAGACACACAGCATCATGAAAAAGAAGGAGAGGATTACACTCCAAATCCAGAAGCATCAGGTGTCCCGAGGGACCCGATGAAGCCCAACCACCAGCATCATGATCCAGGTTGTTCCCACCGCAACACAGATACAGGAAACTGGGAGCTAGGATGCTCCGAATCCGGAGGAGAGCACGGCTGTCCCTCTGTCTGACTCAGAGTCGGATTATACGCAGCTTCATTCTTGTCCAGGTGACACTGGCACAGAGCAGCCGCCCCAGGAGACAGCTACCTCAGTGCAGACAGTTTCAGAACTAACACCCCCACACCACCTGGATACAGAAAGTCCTCCAGGGGCCACAGCCCCACCCCGAGAGACAACTACATCAGTGCGGAGTGTCTGAGCATTCACCCACACATGATAGGGATGCAGGTAAGCCCCGTGACTACAGCACCTCCCCCAGAGATAGCTACCTCAGTGCAGACTCCAACATTTGCCCACACACCAAGGGAATACAGGGAGCTCCCCGGTGAAAAGAGCACCACCCCGTGAGATATCTGTCTCAGTGCGGAGACTGTCTGAATGTACGATCACATACCACTGGGATGCAACGAGTCCCCTGGTGACCAGACCGTGGGTGAACAGAGTTTGGGTCTCTTGGTAATTCTACATACTCCCAACATGGAGTTTGAAATTGCCGGTTTGACCTGGCCAACTTGAAGGTGGACCTCCTGTTTCTGCAGGAGTGTAGGATTCACCACCACACCAGCTCCAGGAAAGTGTCAAGCTGATTGGTCCACAGGCCTTCAGTCTGGTCGGGGGAACACAATAACGTTCCTTTGGACATGCATTCTGCTGTGAGATGGCAACTTCACCATCTCCGAGGTGATGGAGGCACTGGTAATGGGGCTCCTCCTTGTTACAGAGGCTTCAGACAGCAGCTCGCACTGCTGCTGGCGATGCCCAGGCCAGTCATTCTGGACAGAGACTTCAACTGCATCATTGATGCAGATGGATGATGCTGACAAAGAACCAGATACTATGGGCAGATTCCTAATGCACAAGGTTAAATGAGCATGATATCTTCAGCCCCCCGCTAAAGATGGAGCATAGCTTGGATACACCTGGTCTTGCCCAGCCGAATTTATCTGCTCAAGGATAGATGTCCTGTTTGCATCCAGCATATTCTCCCTCAGGGTCAAGATTAGAGTGGTGCTGAAAAGCACAGCGCGTCAGGCAGCATCTGACGTTTCGGGCAGGAGGCTTTCATCAGGATTCCTGACCTGCCATGCTTTTCCAACACCACTCGAATCTCGACTCAGATCTCCAGCATCTGCATTCCTCACTTTCGCCTAGTCGATTCTAACCTTACTGCGAATCCTCTTGCCAGGATGTCAAACTGGAAAAAGTTCTCCTCCTCTCTCTACAAAGATCTCAGTGAGTGTCTCTCTCACTGCAACAACCACCTATTATCCTCTGCCCTGAAGCAATTCCTGATGAAGGACTCCTGCCGAATCGTCGATTTTCCTGCTCCTTGGATGCTGTGATCTGCTGTGCTTTTCCAGCACCACTCTAACCTTGAGTCAAATCTCCAGCGTCTGCAGTCCTCACTTTCGCAAATGTTCTCGCTCAGATTCATCCACTTCAAGGTGAAGTTCTTCTCTGGCCACTGCCACTTACTGGCCATCAAGGGGACGTGGAATCTGAACGCAAAGTTGCTAAACCCAGAAACAGTTGAGAAAAATGGGTTTCATAATTTGGAGACTGTGAAGCCTGCCTTTGAGGTTATATTAGAGTATGGGAAACAGTCAAGGGGAGCAACGAGAGGTTCTTTATCCACAAGGATGTTGAAAAGGTGGCAGAGACGGGCAAAACTGTCCAAACTCCAGAAAAGCGTGCAGAGCGTTCTCCTGTTACAGGCGATAGGGATCAATGTCACAGACGATCTCCAGAAGGTGAAGAGCCTGTCAGCCTCACTCTTACCTCAAAAGCCTTAAAGATAATCTCCAGGTGTGGAGCAGGATGAGACGTTCTCATGTTTCTTCATTCAGAACGTAAATCGAGAGAGCTCTGTGCTCCACAGCCTAAAAGAAGAAGATGGCTCAGTAATCCCAGTCTGACATCCGGAAGACCAGCAAATCGTTTTCTGCCAGACTGCATGGCATGCAGCCCACAGACTGCACAGCCTTCCCGTCATTCTTGTACTCTGTCAGGGAGTTCTTAGCTGACATCCCACAGGAGAGCCGGAACCAGCTCTGCATGAGCTGACCATGGCCCTCGAGTCCTTAGAAATGAGTAAAATTCCCTGAAGTGATGTCTTATCAGTCGAGCTGTATTCACCTCTGTGGGACTTGATTGACCAGGACCATCTGAGTGCGTGCAATTGTCTGCTTCGAACAGGTAGTCTGTGTGATCTCATGAGGAAAGGTATCGGAAGGGGGACATGGACGACTGATGAACCGTGCTTTACTGCTAAATACAGAATCCAGAATCCTGTCTAAGTTCATCTGTAGTGGGCTGGATGACCTGGGAGAACCTTGTGCTCCTCAGGGCTAGGATCGTCCTGTGCAGTATGGGGAGGTGGATGCCTGCCTCATCAGCCTGGACGAAGATAATGCCTTTTATAGGATATCGCACATCTCCATGTGGGAAGTGCTCTCCAAACTGGGCTTTGGTGATGGAACCTGCGAATGTATCTGACTGCTCTACATCAACATCGTTCGCACAGTCACAATAAATGGATGGGAATCACAAAGATTCCTTATCAGATTTAAAGTCAGGCAGTGCTGCTCACTCTCTTCTTTTCTGTTTCACTGTTGCACGAGAGGACAGTGAATAATTGTTGTCATTTTCTTATTCTTTAACTAATGGCTATGCACTGACGACATTTTCAGTGAGATTGCAAAATCCGTCATTGCCCATTTATGCATCAATTCTTTGTTGTTCTCTTTATTTACATTTAGGACCTGTGTTTCGGAATCAATTTCCTCATTCTCCACCTTTCAAATAACGAGGATTCTGAGATCACTGTTCCCAAAACAATAATACTACCTCATGGCGTTCATAATTTTTAAAGAAATAATGAAAAATTGCTCCCTGCTTGCATTTGTGCTCTTGTATTGACTCAATGCTGCAAGATGTGACAAATTAGAATCACTACAGTGTGGAAACAGGCCCTTCAGCCCAACATGTCCATACCAACCATACAAAAATCATCACACCCAAATCCATTCCACAAGCTAATGCAAACAACCTAGTGCCCCTGAACACATTGGGCAACTTAGCATGGCCAATTCAACTGACTTGCACACCTTTGGATTGTGGAAAGAAGCATGAACCAACCCGCACAGACACAGGGAGAACGTGCAAACCCCTCACAGACAGTACCTGAGGCTGTCCCAGGTGTTGTGAGGCAGCAAACAATGGAACTACCACACCACCCTGGAAATAGCCATTTCAATGTGCCATGTGGCTTTAAGGTCTTGACTGATTATAAGCAGCTCCTGATTTTGGTATGTTCTTCCAATCTGTTTCTGAGCAAATGCCTCACGCATCATCGCAAATAATAAATAATAATGGTGAGCTGTCAGCAGTAACTGTATCACTTAATGCATATGTTGTTAAGGATCTCCCAAAAATTAAAAAAAAATGTTCCCGAAAGAATCCTGTTCCCAAATCTGTGAGACAGGTGAGTGAATTGTTTGATGTGGAAGGCCAGGCTTCTGAAGCAGAACATCTTTCCAGATCCAGAACGGGTTTCTGTCTTTTCCCCTTTCACTCACAGATTGTCTACTTCCTGTGCCCAGCTTCACATCCCTGATAACTCAGTTTGATCCCAGGTCCCCAACCCTCTGACAGATTTGATCTGATATTTCATAATATCTCCCCAGAAGAGTAGCAATCCCCATCCAGGTAAACAGAAAGCCACGTTTCCAATGTATTCAGATTGTGCCAGTGCCCAGCACCTGACTACCTGATAATGATATACTTTTTCCTGCTCTCTGTTTTCTCTCCTTTATCTTTTCGCACCAAGTCCTATTTCCCCATCACTACAAGCCTCAAAGACAGGACTAACTCCCGAACAAACATTTCTGGAATTTTATATTTCTGTACCCGTGTATGTGCAAATCCCTCCCTGACCTCACCTCTCCACCTCCCTTCGAATAGTGTCATCGCATCTTCACTCAGATGTTTTAGGTTTCTTCACTAGACACGTGCAGTACACTGCAGGTTACATTTACGCCTATCTGCTGCTGCATATACCGTGTGTTTGTGTCAGAGTCAGATCGCAGACATCTCCAGGACAGTCTCGTCATGGTTTGACGATCTGTATCGATTTGAGTTTATGTAACATTTGAGGGCAATTTTCAGTGAATATTTTACTTGTTTCAAGCATTGCCTTCATTGAAGTTGTAACCATGCAAGGTGAGGAAATCTATTGCGATGTTGGATTTGTAAAAACCTGCATCGTGTTATCTCCATTAACGAACAATCACCCCATCACAGAACAGCCGCTGATAACCAGGGAAGCCACATTCCAATGTTGATGAGAGAGATCGCAGAGAGATACTCAACAGTCGGAATTTAATTTCCAAATGGTCCAAGGCAAGGGAGCGATGACCTGAACTAAAAGGAGATTGTAAAGTGGGCTGGATTGTGTTGCTTTGTCAATGTTGACATATAGGGTGGCACTCTGCTGCCTCACAGTGTCAGGGGATGGGTCTGAGTGAGATCCTTTGGAGGGTCAGGGTAGCCTCGATCGGCCTTCTTACATGCTGTAGTGATGTTTTCAACTTACTCAATACGTATTTTACAATATTTGCCATTGAGCAATTGAGATTTTAACCAATAAACCTCAGTTCTAAAAGTACTCTGTCACAACTGGGAGTTAACTCACCATCGTCACCTGCTTGATCAATTTTTTTAAAAATGAATCTAACCACATTGTCATGTAACAGTCCCCCAGGTGATGTCCGCAGGTATTAATGAAAGACTTTGAGACTTTATAATCTCAGCAGTGAGTATCGAGTGATTGCCTGCACAAAGAGATTCAGGCATAAAATAGTGTTTTATATTAATCGTGTGCAGAAAATGTTTTACATGACCCTTCCGATTGTAGCAATTCCTGGTAAGTGGCTTTCATGATTGAATGGATGTGAATCGGTCTGAGGATTCTCTGCAGTTTCACTCTACCACTGACAATGATACATGAGCATTCTGGATCAGAAACATCGATTTCGCTGCACTTTGGTTGCTGCCTGATACTGCTGTGCTCTTCCAGCACCACTGATCCAGAATCTGGTTTCCAGCATCTGCAGTCATTGTTTTTACCTACCTCATACATGTGCATGTTGAGGCTACCTTCACACAAGGGCGAGTGAATGGTGACTTAGTCTCAGATTTCAAGGACCGTGCAGAATCCCCATTACAGCGGCTACCGAAGGAACTACCTGGGAATTTGAACTTTCTTCTACATAACTTTTCAGCTCTTCTCGGAAATTTCGGGAAATATCCCTTTCAGTTAGAGACTGCGTAGAGTTTCGATGGAATTAAGCAAAGTCATCACTTCAAAAAATTGAAACGATGGTACTTGATGTATAGAGTGCCATAACATTGAGTTTAAGTTCGGGTTTGGTTTTTGAGTAAATAAGCAACAGGCTTTTCTATACTTCTGAAGTTAGTAGTCAACTTGTAGGTATTTTTGTAATCACAGCAAATTGTACTCTAAACTGTTTTTGAAATTTGGCTGTAGTCTGAATGAATTTATATGTAAATCAACGTTTGTTTAGGTTTGATTGAAACCCATATGGTTTTAATGGAGACTCAGAGATTTGTGAGCGATTTCTGGAATCTGAGATTAAGGTAAATACCATAAGTGAGAAAAATTCAGTTTCACTATTATCATTTTTGTTATTTTTTTTAGTCCTTCTAAGATCCTGGAACTGGGCGGATGAATAGATCTGTGCTCATGAGAAGGCAATGAGAGATTTAATCAATCACCTTCCAGTGGAGTGAAAAGTTCGTGTTCACTTCAGACCAGAAATGTTAGTTGAAAAACAAAGCTCTGAAGAGATTACTTAAAGCTGAGTACATTGACACTCAGCTGTGTCTTAGCTCCAGGAAGAAGTTTAATGGAGTTCCAATTTAATAGTGGGAGTCACAAGTCACTTAACATGTGTTAGATACAGGGATTCTGGTGTGAGTATTATATGAGGGTGTTTTGTCTGAAATGGCATCGGGAGTATTGTTCTGTCCAATATATGAAAGACGTTTTCTTTCTTTTCATTTACGCATTGTTTTGAGATTAATGAGATTATAAATTTACTGCGCGTTCATTGCCTTTGAAGCTGCATCATATGTACATAGCTTGGTTTAATCTATTGTATCATCATTTCGTTTCTAATAAACTCCTGTTTTTTTTTGCTGAAACTATATTTGCAGCATTGGGGATGTACAATTCAGGAAGACATCATTTCGTTAATTCAAAAGAAATAAAGTTGTAATACTACCAAGCTTGATTACCTTCTGGGGTCTGGCTTGTTCTGGGATTACATCAGCTGGTATCATAACAAAGGTGAGGCTATTAAACACAACCTCCAACTCGTGAGGAACATATTAACTAACCTCATACTTCGATCAGACATTGCCCCGACTGCACTCCTCCAGTTCAATTATATACCCTAGATCCTGACTGCGCATCCATACTGAGATATAACACCAAGTTTCCCCTCCTCAATTACTGCCCCATCAGCCTGCACCAGGGTCAATCCATCTCCCTCTCCCCCTGCCAGACCTATAACACTGGAAGTACATGAGACTTTGGGTCACTCACAGCTGCTATTTTTTGCACACTTCTGATCACCAGGCAACAGTGAGAACAGAGTTGCAGCGAGGAGAGAACTGGAGAGTTTTACAAGAATGTTGCTACTAAGCGGAAATTACTGCTGTACTGAGGAAAGAAGGATAGATTAGGTTCATTTCCCCAGGACAGAGGAGAAAGACAGGTAATGTGATTGAGCGTCCAAGTAATTAGCGCCTTGAATGGAGACCTGTCACCCTGAATGGAGGATCAGTTCCCAAGGGTGCAAGAGGCATACTGATTGATGGAAGGGTTACAGGGGACATGAGGACTAACCCTTTCATCCAGAGGGTGATCATATGTCTGGAATTCACTTCCCAGTTTCACGGGGAGGGGATGAGTCAGCTGGCAAAGTTCAACTGATTTAAAGCAAACATGAATCTGCATCTGAAGTGAAGTTATCTTCAAGAGACAATCTGCTGGAAAGTGGGATGAGAACAGGTAGATGGCTCATTCAGTCGATCCAGACGTGAATGACATCTTTCAATGCCATAACTAACCTGCGGTTGTTTGGGATTGTAGAAAGGCTGAGGAGAATTAAAGCGAATTCACTTCGTGGGCTGAATGGCCTGTCTCTCTGCTGCACATTTCCCACAGTTCTAAAGAAGTGTTGTAACACTTTGTTGTTAATGTGAATTCCAGAGGCTGTGGTTACCTTCCAGCTGCTCCTTGAAGAAATGATTTCAGTCTCGTAAGTTTTACAATGCATGAAGAGGAGGAATAATTTTAACAGAGTTTAGAACACACGAATCTATCAATTTCATCATTAGGTTAATATTGCTTGCCTTGATTAGTTTTTCACATTATAAACTGAAGTAATTTATTCAAGAAATATTGTGAAATCACGTTCTATCCATGACCTGCTGTGCATTTGGATATATCTGTTTACATTATAATTACTCCTGACTTGACCAGAACACAACTGGGAGTCAGAGAGTTCGGAATTATACCATATTATATTTTATTATACACGAATTAGAGCAGCCACATTCAGTAATTGCAATAGTGCACTGTCTGTTTGTTTTGCATTGTGTACTTTATTCAATTCCCTTTAATGCTCCTCAGACTTTCTACAATCCCAAACAACCGCATTGGCATTGAAAGATGTCATTCACGTCAGGATCGACTGAATAAGCATCTTATTGTTCTCATCCCACTTTCCCAGCAGATTGTCAACAAGGCAATTCAAAAAGAAAGTCCAGCAATGCAGAAAATGCAAGAGATATGTTATATTTCCCTATTTGAAATTTGTGCTCTTTGTTGACTCAATTTCCAAGTAAATTTAGAATATTTGCTAAACGTTAGAAGGAATTGTTGACTTTCCAAAACATGCCATGAGTGACTCTGTAAGTTAACAGTTCCTCACTTTATTTTCACAGAGCGGGCTTAGATCATGTTTGGTGCCTTGAATGATGAAACAAAACTTTGTCAGTTGTACTCGCATTTTCCATCTTTTGTCGTAATACAGCACCCACACCAAACCCCGGTATGCTAAGCGCAGTCGAACAAATCCTTCATAGAAGAGGAATATCAACACATTGAAACTCAATTCCCGTTTTGAAATGAATGCCTCTCCTTTGTTTGCAACAAATGGATCTTGTGCCGAGAGAAAGTTGTGATGATGTTTCGAGTCCAGTGACCCATTCTCAGATGAAGATGTCCTGATTAAGAGTGATTCTGGCCATGTTTTTTGTCTTTCCAAGATGCTGTCGTACCTGCTGAGTTTAACCAGTTACTTTTGATTATGTTTCATGTTATCAACAACCACGGTTCTTTGATTGATTTGATTACAATATTTCGGTTCCCAACCTGCCTCCCAGCAGCAATTCTTGGAATCATATTCATCATCTTGAATGTTATGGAACTTCAAGTGTTCATCTAGGTAAAGCCTGAAGCACTGAAATACAAGATACCCCTCACTCTCTGGTTGAATGCTTTTTCCACCAATCCCCTAGAAACTGTTTACCTTTCACTTTTAAAATTATGCCCTTCTCGTCTTGTCAATTGCCTCTGCCCAATTACTTAAAGCCAGGAGTGATCAGCTTTGAAGCGAGTAGGTTTCAGGCTTGTAGCTGTTGTGTTTAAACGTGACATCTGCACCCTCCCTCCTGACCTAGTTAGGTGGTAACATCTTCCATTGCCCTCTGGGCAGAGCGGAGATTGTTTGATCAGTAATTTCCATTTTACCTTCTATCTCTTCCAGTCCATTTCCTGGCAATTCTGGTTCCCTCATGGGGAAAGTGCAGCCTCTCTAAATGCATAATTTGCTGCCTGTTGGCTGTGGCAACGTCGGATCTACTTTTCATTGTGGCAACTCAACCACTTTAACTTTCCAAGGGTTTTCCTGGACATCACGTCTGTGTGCAGCGCTATATTTATTCTGGTCAGAGCAGCCACAGCATGTTCCATCTGGTTCACTGTCCTTTTCTCCTTTGATCATTTTGTGGTCATTTGCTGCCTGAATCTGAAGAGAAAATATTGGACACAGAAAGTCTCTGCTGCATTTCCAGCTATTACTGGCATTTTGTTCTGTTCAAAAAATTTTCGCCTCTATTTTCATGTTCAAGCTAGGAGGACAGTTGACAATGTTCCATGGCACTGAGATATAAACTCAAGTTATTTTACTGATCCATGGTGGTTGGGGTTTAAATGGTTTGATATCATTTTAACCTCTTTCATCCTATTTCTGTTCATTGTTTTGATGAACATTCTGACGGTCAGGCACATTTTGGTGGCCAGTCGAGTTCAAAAGATGTTGAGGGTCAGAGGAAGGGAGAGAGACACAAGGACACACAGACGCAGAGCCGAAGGAAGTTGGTGATTTCCCTCTTCACTGTATCTATCAGCTTCATATTTGTGGTCAGTGAACGGTGCAAACATTTTATTCTTTAACTTCAAAGGGACAAATGGGGGTGTGTGGGGAAGTACAGATTTCTAGGCGTTTTTATGTACGTCGGAGAAATGCTGAAAGATTTCAGCTGCAGCACAAACACATTATTTTATGCAGTGACTCTGCCCAAGTTCAGAGCGAAGTTCAGGAATGCAGTACACCAACTGGTCACGTAAATTCTTCACTTAATGACTCAGCAAAACAACTGAGAGAGAGAGAGCCAGCGGCAGCCGCAGTGTTCCCAGTGCAGGAATTGTATATGTACGGCCAAGAACCCATCAGAACCATTGCATACGTCTGAGGAAAAACACGCAGTGGTAGATGGGGATGGATGAAACAGGATGGGTTACCATTCACCACAATCAGGAACACACTACTATCCCTGATTAACTGGCGGATTGACAGACAAAGGCACATACAGGTAAGGAGCAGCAGGAGGCCTTTCCGCCCGTCGTGTCTGGTCCTCCTGCCAGCCCAGAGAATTGCAGCTGCTGTTTTCTTCAATGCGTGCCTGAGGACAATCTGCTGCATGGTTCTGTCTCTGCCTGATCATGAGACTCCCTCTCCTGAATAAATCGCAAATGAGCGGTTCAGCAGGTCACGATGCACAGATTGATTTCAATGGTATTTTTCTGGCAACCTGGGAAATATCGAAATATCAATATCTGTACCTCCTGCACCCTGATAGCTGACCTGTGACTTCAATTCAATGACCTCAGCCCAATAAACGAAAGAAGACAGAGTAATATTCAGTGAAAGGCAGGACTCGATTTATTTTATCCATGTTTGAACCAAGGATGCAACAAATAATGTTTTTTAATGTTGAAGCTGTTTGTGTCCACACATAAATTTCGTTACTTCTTGGATCATGAGGTGATAAAATGTAGGTGCTGAATTAGGCCGTTTCGCCCATTGGGTCAGCTCTGCCATTTCATCATGAATTTTTCAATTCTATTCTTCTGCCATCTCCCCATAACTTCTGATTCACTTGCCAATCAGGAACCTATATACCTCTAGTGTTAATTTATTTGTTATGGACCAGGCCAGACGCTCTCAAAACATTTCAAAATGGAGGCCCAGATCCTAACATTTCGACTTATTTTGAGCAGGTTGAAAGTGGATATCCCAGGAGTGATGGAGCTGTTCAACCTTCCTCAATTTTATTGAAAACAGGATTTCTTCACAGATTACCAAATAAAGCACAAATGAAAGAGAATAGAAGCGAACAGAATAGAATGTGGAATAATTAACCTATCAGAAAACCCAACAGACTACCCCAACTTAATGATTTCTCTAAATTCCTGCAACAATCCCCATAAACACAGTTTGCCACATAAGGTAAAGTCAAACACAAGGTCCTACAGGAGAGATGTCAAAGAGAGATTCAGAATGAAACAAATTTTTCCATTCAGCTGTTACTTTGAACAACAGTCTAAAAAACCTCACAGCTTGCTAACACCAAACAAATCTAAATCTGACTGAGCTGAGGGAATTGGCCACTCCCCTTTTATTGGAAAAATTGTTTTTACACTTGAAAGCCTTTCCCTGCGGCACTATCTGTTAGCTACCATGGCATTGGCCCTCCAACCCATGCAAACTAGACATCGCAGAAGTGCTGCATTTACAAACATTCTAAAAAAAACCCAAGGGCATCAAAACCTGAGTAAAGGAGCAGCATCATCACACACTCAATGTCCTGGCCTCTACAGCCCTCTAATGATGTCCTTAGATTAACCATCCTTTGGCTGAAGAATTTAATCCTCATCTCAATTCCAAAGCTCGTCCCTTCGCTCTGAGGCTGTGCCTTCAGGTTGTAGTCTCTGCTACAAGTGGGAAAGTTACAAGCAGAAACTGAAATGGGGGGATGCTTCACTAAATAAAGTACAATGCTGATCTGAGGCTGTGAATGACAGTCTACAGGACTGCTTGGAAATGGTGGACTGGACCGTGTTCAAGTATTAAGAAGAAAACCTGGATGTCTAACCACCAGGTTAGACATTATTCGCAAATGCGTGGAAGACTGCATACTGAATGAGTCAATCTGAGTGTTCCCCAAGTGTGACCTTGTGTGAACCAGGAAATCCATTCCTGACTGAACACCAGACAGGCAAGATTCAAGTGGGAAGAGCCAGTAAATAGGGAATCCAAATCTGATCCTCACAGGGCCAACAAGGATGCTAAGAGGGAGTACCAGACGTGAGGGACCCGCACCTACTAAACAAATCCCGCCAAGTATGTTAAGGACTAAAGAACATTACTGGATGAAAAATACAGCAGAGAAAGATAGCAGACAAAAACACATCCCTCCCTGAGGCGCTCAATCTTTCTCTGCTCAGTTTGAGCAGAATGTCAGTGGTGCAGTTACGCCTGCCCCAACAGCCCCAGACACACCTGTTCCTTCCGTCACCACTGCACATGTCAAAACAGTTTTACTGGGAGGTACCACAAGGAACGCGACGGGCCTGGATGGAGTCCCTGGCCATGTGCCTAGATCCTGTGCAACTGTTGGAGGAATTCATCGCCATCTTCTCACCTCTCTCTCCAACAAGGTGAAGTCCCCATCTCCTTCAAGAAGGCCACTACAATCCCTATTCCTAAGAAAGCACATGCAATGTCACAACTCGCCTTCCCACGCATTTTGTTGTGAAATCTGCAAAGATAGCAACAGCGCATTCCTGCAAGACCATCATATACACATTATTTCATTTGATATATTGAAGATTTTTGTGTCTGGACAAATATTGTTGTATATTGGAGCTGATTGTGTTTACATGGAATATTATTGTGCATTGAAACTTAAATATAGTTTGTATTGAAGATGTTTGAGTTTATATTAAAATATTGTTGCATATTACAACTGTTCCTGTTTTTTTTATGTAAATCCTGTTGTGTACTGTAGCTGTTCCTATTTATACATCAACACCGCATTAGTTCATGTTAAAGTTGTGCCTTTCTACTTCCCATCAGTAATACGGTATCTGATGGTGTGGGGCTGCTGTGCTCCTGCAGCACTTTGGGATGGATCTGCTGTCCCAGCATTAAGCAGAGAGGCGGCGGCATTTAGCAGTGGCAGTCGCGTTACAGCGGTTCTGGGAAAGGATCAGGTAGGGAAAACCGTCTCTGGTAATCATAGAGATTAAACACATAATCTGGAATGGAGGTGAGGGTAGAGGGCAACAGTTATGCTCACTCAATGAGCCAGCTTGTATTGGCTGGGTCAGCAGCATGTACTATGCAAATGTGAATGCAGAGTGATTTGATGATGGATTACCATCTTTGCGTAACTTGAGACGATATAATACAGAATAGAAGGGAGAGAGTTGAACACAGAGGAGTTACATAAGGAGAAAAGGAAGGGCATTAACACTGAGTAACAGAAAAAGAAATAAATAGAGACTAATGAGGAGAACATTGAATACAGCATAGCAGGGACACGGTTAAATGCAGGGAACAGAAATGGTTAAGATCGACGAGGTAAAAACAATGACTGCAAATGCTGGAAACCAGATTCTGGATCAGTGGTACTGGAAGAGCACAGCAGTTCAGGCAGCATCCAATGTGCAGCAAAATCGACGTTTCGGGCAAAAACCTTCATCAGGAATAAAGGCAGTGATCCTGAAGCGTGGAGAGATAAGCTAGAGGAGGTGGGGGTGGGAAAAAAGTTGCATAGAGTACAGTGGGTGAGTGGGGAGGGGATGAAGGTGATAGGTCAGGGAGGAGAGGGTGGAGTGGATAGGTGGAAAAGGAGCCACGCAGTAGGACAAGTCTGGACAAGTCATGGGGACAGTGCTGAGCTGAAAGTTAGGAACTAGGGTGAGGTGGGGGAAGTGTGAAATGATGAAGCTGTTGAAGTCCACATTGATGCCCTGGGGTTGAAGTTGTCCGA